>NC_088228.1:2496416-2796416 GCF_036934945.1 Oncorhynchus masou masou | reverse complement strand
CCCCTATGTATAAAGACTAGGGTAGTGTGGATGGTTGGCCCCTATGAATAAAGACTAGGGTAGTGTGGATGAATGCCCCTATGAATAAAGACTAGGGTAGTGTGGATGAATGCCCCTATGTATAAAGACTAGGGTAGTGTGGATGAATGCCCCTATGTATAAAGACTAGGGTAGTGTGGATGAATGCCCCTATGAATAAAGACTAGGGTAGTGTGGATGGTTGGCCCCTATGTATAAAGACTAGGGTAGTGTGGATGGTTGGCCCCTATGAATAAAGACTAGGGTAGTGTGGATGGTTGGCCCCTATGTATAAAGACTAGGGTAGTGTGGATGGTTGGCCCCTATGAATAAAGACTAGGGTAGTGTGGATGGTTGACCCTATGAATAAAGAGTAGGGTAGTGTGGATGAATGCCCCTATGTATAAAGACTAGGGTAGTGTGGATGGTTGGCCCCTATGAATAAAGACTAGGGTAGTGTGGATGGTTGGCCCCTATGTATAAAGACTAGGGTAGTGTGGATGGTTGGCCCCTATGTATAAAGACTAGGGTAGTGTGGATGAATGCCTCTATGAATAAAGACTAGGGTAGTGTGGATGGTTGGCCCCTATGAATAAAGACTAGGGTAGTGTGGATGGTTGGCCCCTATGTATAAAGACTAGGGTAGTGTGGATGGTTGGCCCCTATGTATAAAGACTAGGGTAGTGTGGATGGTTGGCCCCTATGTATAAAGACTAGGGTAGTGTGGATGAATGCCTCTATGAATAAAGAGTAGGGTAGTGTGGATGGTTGGCCCCTATGTATAAAGACGAGGGTAGTGTGGATGGTTGGCCCCTATGAATAAAGACTAGGGTAGTGTGGATGAATGCCCCTATGTATAAAGAGTAGGGTAGTGTGGATGGTTGGCCCCTATGTATAAAGACTAGGGTAGTGTGGATGGTTGGCCCCTATGAATAAAGACTAGGGTAGTGTGGATGGTTGGCCCCTATGTATAAAGACGCAGGGTAGTGTGGATGGTTGGCCCCTATGAATAAAGACTAGGGTAGTGTGGATGAATGCCTCTATGAATAAAGACTAGGGTAGTGTGGATGGTTGGCCCCTATGAATAAAGACTAGGGTAGTGTGGATGGTTGGCCCCTATGAATAAAGACTAGGGTAGTGTGGATGGTTGGCCCCTATGAATAAAGACTAGGGTAGTGTGGATGGTTGGCCCCTATGTATAAAGACTAGGGTAGTGTGGATGAATGCCTCTATGAATAAAGAGTAGGGTAGTGTGGATGGTTGGCCCCTATGTATAAAGACTAGGGTAGTGTGGATGGTTGGCCCCTATGTATAAAGACTAGGGTAGTGTGGATGAATGCCTCTATGAATAAAGAGTAGGGTAGTGTGGATGGTTGGCCCCTATGTATAAAGACGAGGGTAGTGTGGATGGTTGGCCCCTATGAATAAAGACTAGGGTAGTGTGGATGAATGCCTCTATGAATAAAGACTAGGGTAGTGTGGATGGTTGGCCCCTATGTATAAAGACTAGGGTAGTGTGGATGGTTGGCCTCTATGTATAAAGACTAGGGTAGTGTGGATGGTTGGCCCCTATGAATAAAGACTAGTGTAGTGTGGATGGTTGGCCCCTATGAATAAAGACTAGGGTAGTGTGGATGGTTGGCCCCTATGAATAAAGACTAGGGTAGTGTGGATGGTTGGCCCCTATGTATAAAGACTAGGGTAGTGTGGATGGTTGGCCCCTATGAATAAAGACTAGGGTAGTGTGGATGGTTGGCCCCTATGAATAAAGACTAGGGTAGTGTGGATGGTTGGCCCCTATGTATAAAGACTAGGGTAGTGTGGATGGTTGGCCCCTATGTATAAAGACTAGGGTAGTGTGGATGGTTGGCCCCTATGTATAAAGACTAGGGTAGTGTGGATGGTTGGCCCCTATGAATAAAGACTAGGGTAGTGTGGATGAATGCCCCTATGAATAAAGACTAGGGTAGTGTGGATGGTTGGCCCCTATGTATAAAGACTAGGGTAGTGTGGATGGTTGGCCCCTATGTATAAAGACTAGGGTAGTGTGGATGAATGCCCCTATGAATAAAGACTAGGGTAGTGTGGATGAATGCCTCTATGAATAAAGACTAGGGTAGTGTGGATGGTTGGCCCCTATGAATAAAGACTAGGGTAGTGTGGATGGTTGGCCCCTATGTATAAAGACTAGGGTAGTGTGGATGAATGCCCCTATGTATAAAGACTAGGGTAGTGTGGATGGTTGGCCCCTATGTATAAAGACTAGGGTAGTGTGGATGAATGCCCCTATGTATAAAGACTAGGGTAGTGTGGATGAATGCCCCTATGAATAAAGACTAGGGTAGTGTGGATGAATGCCCCTATGTATAAAGACTAGGGTAGTGTGGATGAATGCCCCTATGAATAAAGACTAGGGTAGTGTGGATGGTTGGCCCCTATGTATAAAGACTAGGGTAGTGTGGATGGTTGGCCCCTATGAATAAAGACTAGGGTAGTGTGGATGAATGCCCCTATGAATAAAGACTAGGGTAGTGTGGATGAATGCCCCTATGTATAAAGACTAGGGTAGTGTGGATGAATGCCCCTATGTATAAAGACTAGGGTAGTGTGGATGAATGCCCCTATGAATAAAGACTAGGGTAGTGTGGATGGTTGGCCCCTATGTATAAAGACTAGGGTAGTGTGGATGGTTGGCCCCTATGAATAAAGACTAGGGTAGTGTGGATGGTTGGCCCCTATGTATAAAGACTAGGGTAGTGTGGATGGTTGGCCCCTATGAATAAAGACTAGGGTAGTGTGGATGGTTGACCCTATGAATAAAGAGTAGGGTAGTGTGGATGAATGCCCCTATGTATAAAGACTAGGGTAGTGTGGATGGTTGGCCCCTATGAATAAAGACTAGGGTAGTGTGGATGGTTGGCCCCTATGTATAAAGACTAGGGTAGTGTGGATGGTTGGCCCCTATGTATAAAGACTAGGGTAGTGTGGATGAATGCCTCTATGAATAAAGACTAGGGTAGTGTGGATGGTTGGCCCCTATGAATAAAGACTAGGGTAGTGTGGATGGTTGGCCCCTATGTATAAAGACTAGGGTAGTGTGGATGGTTGGCCCCTATGTATAAAGACTAGGGTAGTGTGGATGGTTGGCCCCTATGTATAAAGACTAGGGTAGTGTGGATGAATGCCTCTATGAATAAAGAGTAGGGTAGTGTGGATGGTTGGCCCCTATGAATAAAGACTAGGGTAGTGTGGATGAATGCCCCTATGAATAAAGACTAGGGTAGTGTGGATGGTTGGCCCCTATGTATAAAGACTAGGGTAGTGTGGATGGTTGGCCCCTATGTATAAAGACTAGGGTAGTGTGGATGGTTGGCCCCTATGTATAAAGACTAGGGTAGTGTGGATGAATGCCCCTATGTATAAAGAGTAGGGTAGTGTGGATGTTTGGCCCCTATGTATAAAGACTAGGGTAGTGTGGATGAATGCCCCTATGTATAAAGACTAGGGTAGTGTGGATGGTTGGCCCCTATGTATAAAGACTAGGGTAGTGTGGATGAATGCCCCTATGAATAAAGACTAGGGTAGTGTGGATGGTTGGCCCCTATGAATAAAGACTAGGGTAGTGTGGATGGTTGACCCTATGAATAAAGAGTAGGGTAGTGTGGATGAATGCCCCTATCTATAAAGACTAGGGTAGTGTGGATGAATGCCCCTATGAATAAAGACTAGGGTAGTGTGGATGGTTGGCCCCTATGAATAAAGACTAGGGTAGTGTGGATGGTTGGCCCCTATGAATAAAGACTAGGGTAGTGTGGATGAATGCCTCTATGTATAAAGACTAGGGTAGTGTGGATGGTTGGCCCCTATGTAGAAAGACTAGGGTAGTGTGGATGAATGCCCCTATGAATAAAGACTAGGGTAGTGTGGATGAATGCCTCTATGAATAAAGACTAGGGTAGTGTGGATGAATGCCCCTATGTATAAAGAGTAGGGTAGTGTGGATGGTTGACCCTATGAATAAAGACTAGGGTAGTGTGGATGAATGCCCCTATGTATAAAGACTAGGGTAGTGTGGATGAATGCCCCTATGAATAAAGACTAGGGTAGTGTGGATGGTTGGCCCCTATGTATAAAGACTAGGGTAGTGTGGATGGTTGGCCCCTATGAATAAAGACTAGGGTAGTGTGGATGGTTGGCCCCTATGAATAAAGACTAGGGTAGTGTGGATGGTTGGCCCCTATGTATAAAGACTAGGGTAGTGTGGATGGTTGGCCCCTATGAATATAGACTAGGGTAGTGTGGATGGTTGACCCTATGAATAAAGAGTAGGGTAGTGTGGATGAATGCCCCTATGTATAAAGACTAGGGTAGTGTGGATGGTTGGCCCCTATGAATAAAGACTAGGGTAGTGTGGATGAATGCCTCTATGTATAAAGACTAGGGTAGTGTGGATGGTTGGCCCCTATGAATAAAGACTAGGGTAGTGTGGATGGTTGGCCCCTATGAATAAAGACTAGGGTAGTGTGGATGGTTGGCCCCTATGAATAAAGACTAGGGTAGTGTGGATGAATGTCCCTATGAATAAAGACTAGGGTAGTGTGGATGGTTGGCCCCTATGTATAAAGACTAGGGTAGTGTGGATGGTTGGCCCATATGTATAAAGACTAGGGTAGTGTGGATGAATGCCCCTATGAATAAAGACTAGGGTAATGAATGATGAATAAAGGTAGTGTGGATGGTTGGCCCCTATGAATAAAGACTAGGGTAGTGTGGATGGTTGGCCCCTATGTATAAAGACTAGGGTAGTGTGGATGAATGCCCCTATGTATAAAGACTAGGGTAGTGTGGATGGTTGGCCCCTATGAATAAAGACTAGGGTAGTGTGGATGGTTGACCCTATGAATAAAGAGTAGGGTAGTGTGGATGAATGCCCCTATGTATAAAGACTAGGGTAGTGTGGATGGTTGGCCCCTATGAATAAAGACTAGGGTAGTGTGGATGGTTGGCCCCTATGAATAAAGACTAGGGTAGTGTGGATGGTTGGCCCCTATGTATAAAGACTAGGGTAGTGTGGATGGTTGACCCTATGTATAAAGACTAGGGTAGTGTGGATGGTTGGCCCCTATGTATAAAGACTAGGGTAGTGTGGATGGTTGGCCCCTATGTATAAAGACTAGGGTAGTGTGGATGGTTGGCCCCTATGTATAAAGACTAGGGTAGTGTGGATGGTTGGCCCCTATGTATAAAGACTAGGGTAGTGTGGATGGTTGGCCCCTATGTATAAAGACTAGGGTAGTGTGGATGGTTGGCCCCTATGTATAAAGACTAGGGTAGTGTGGATGAATGCCTCTATGAATAAAGAGTAGGGTAGTGTGGATGGTTGCCCCTATGTATAAAGACTATGAATAAAGACTAGGGTAGTGTGGATGGTTGGCCCCTATGAATAAAGACTAGGGTAGTGTGGATGAATGCCCCTATGTATAAAGACTAGGGTAGTGTGGATGAATGCCCCTATGTATAAAGACTAGGGTAGTGTGGATGGTTGGCCCCTATGTATAAAGACTAGGGTAGTGTGGATGAATGCCTCTATGAATAAAGACTAGGGTAGTGTGGATGGTTGGCCCCTATGTATAAAGACTAGGGTAGTGTGGATGGTTGGCCCCTATGAATAAAGACTAGGGTAGTGTGGATGGTTGGCCCCTATGTATAAAGACTAGGGTAGTGTGGATGGTTGGCCCCTATGTATAAAGACTAGGGTAGTGTGGATGGTTGGCCTCTATGTATAAAGACTAGGGTAGTGTGGATGGTTGGCCCCTATGAATAAAGACTAGGGTAGTGTGGATGGTTGGCCCCTATGAATAAAGACTAGGGTAGTGTGGATGGTTGGCCCCTATGAATAAAGACTAGGGTAGTGTGGATGAATGCCCCTATGTATAAAGACTAGGGTAGTGTGGATGGTTGGCCCCTATGTATAAAGACTAGGGTAGTGTGGATGGTTGGCCCCTATGTATAAAGACTAGGGTAGTGTGGATGGTTGGCCCCTATGTATAAAGACTAGGGTAGTGTGGATGGTTGGCCCCTATGTATAAAGACTAGGGTAGTGTGGATGGTTGGCCCCTATGAATAAAGACTAGGGTAGTGTGGATGGTTGGCCCCTATGTATAAAGACTAGGGTAGTGTGGATGGTTGGCCCCTATGAATAAAGACTAGGGTAGTGTGGATGGTTGGCCCCTATGAATAAAGACTAGGGTAGTGTGGATGGTTGGCCCCTATGTATAAAGACTAGGGTAGTGTGGATGGTTGGCCCCTATGTATAAAGACTAGGGTAGTGTGGATGGTTGGCCCCTATGTATAAAGACTAGGGTAGTGTGGATGGTTGGCCCCTATGAATAAAGACTAGGGTAGTGTGGATGAATGCCCCTATGAATAAAGACTAGGGTAGTGTGGATGGTTGGCCCCTATGAATAAAGACTAGGGTAGTGTGGATGGTTGGCCCCTATGTATAAAGACTAGGGTAGTGTGGATGAATGCCCCTATGTATAAAGACTAGGGTAGTGTGGATGGTTGGCCCCTATGTATAAAGACTAGGGTAGTGTGGATGAATGCCCCTATGTATAAAGACTAGGGTAGTGTGGATGAATGCCCCTATGAATAAAGACTAGGGTAGTGTGGATGGTTGGCCCCTATGTATAAAGACTAGGGTAGTGTGGATGAATGCCTCTATGAATAAAGACTAGGGTAGTGTGGATGGTTGGCCCCTATGTATAAAGACTAGGGTAGTGTGGATGGTTGGCCCCTATGTATAAAGACTAGGGTAGTGTGGATGGTTGGCCCCTATGAATAAAGACTAGGGTAGTGTGGATGAATGCCCCTATGTATAAAGACTAGGGTAGTGTGGATGAATGCCCCTATGTATAAAGACTAGGGTAGTGTGGATGGTTGGCCCCTATGTATAAAGACTAGGGTAGTGTGGATGAATGCCTCTATGAATAAAGACTAGGGTAGTGTGGATGGTTGGCCCCTATGTATAAAGACTAGGGTAGTGTGGATGGTTGGCCCCTATGAATAAAGACTAGGGTAGTGTGGATGGTTGGCCCCTATGTATAAAGGGTAGGGTAGTGTGGATGGTTGGCCCCTATGTATAAAGACTAGGGTAGTGTGGATGGTTGGCCTCTATGTATAAAGACTAGGGTAGTGTGGATGGTTGGCCCCTATGAATAAAGACTAGGGTAGTGTGGATGGTTGGCCCCTATGAATAAAGACTAGGGTAGTGTGGATGGTTGGCCCCTATGAATAAAGACTAGGGTAGTGTGGATGAATGCCCCTATGTATAAAGACTAGGGTAGTGTGGATGGTTGGCCCCTATGTATAAAGACTAGGGTAGTGTGGATGGTTGGCCCCTATGTATAAAGACTAGGGTAGTGTGGATGGTTGGCCCCTATGTATAAAGACTAGGGTAGTGTGGATGGTTGGCCCCTATGTATAAAGACTAGGGTAGTGTGGATGGTTGGCCCCTATGAATAAAGACTAGGGTAGTGTGGATGGTTGGCCCCTATGTATAAAGACTAGGGTAGTGTGGATGGTTGGCCCCTATGAATAAAGACTAGGGTAGTGTGGATGGTTGGCCCCTATGAATAAAGACTAGGGTAGTGTGGATGGTTGGCCCCTATGTATAAAGACTAGGGTAGTGTGGATGGTTGGCCCCTATGTATAAAGACTAGGGTAGTGTGGATGGTTGGCCCCTATGTATAAAGACTAGGGTAGTGTGGATGGTTGGCCCCTATGAATAAAGACTAGGGTAGTGTGGATGAATGCCCCTATGAATAAAGACTAGGGTAGTGTGGATGGTTGGCCCCTATGAATAAAGACTAGGGTAGTGTGGATGGTTGGCCCCTATGTATAAAGACTAGGGTAGTGTGGATGAATGCCCCTATGTATAAAGAGGGTAGTGTGGATGGTTGGCCCCTATGTATAAAGACTAGGGTAGTGTGGATGAATGCCCCTATGTATAAAGACTAGGGTAGTGTGGATGAATGCCCCTATGAATAAAGACTAGGGTAGTGTGGATGGTTGGCCCCTATGTATAAAGACTAGGGTAGTGTGGATGAATGCCTCTATGAATAAAGACTAGGGTAGTGTGGATGGTTGGCCCCTATGTATAAAGACTAGGGTAGTGTGGATGGTTGGCCCCTATGTATAAAGACTAGGGTAGTGTGGATGGTTGGCCCCTATGAATAAAGACTAGGGTAGTGTGGATGGTTGGCCCCTATGAATAAAGACTAGGGTAGTGTGGATGGTTGGCCCCTATGTATAAAGACTAGGGTAGTGTGGATGAATGCCCCTATGTATAAAGACTAGGGTAGTGTGGATGGTTGGCCCCTATGAATAAAGACTAGGGTAGTGTGGATGGTTGACCCTATGAATAAAGAGTAGGGTAGTGTGGATGAATGCCCCTATGTATAAAGACTAGGGTAGTGTGGATGGTTGGCCCCTATGAATAAAGACTAGGGTAGTGTGGATGGTTGGCCCCTATGAATAAAGACTAGGGTAGTGTGGATGGTTGGCCCCTATGTATAAAGACTAGGGTAGTGTGGATGGTTGGCCCCTATGTATAAAGACTAGGGTAGTGTGGATGGTTGGCCCCTATGTATAAAGACTAGGGTAGTGTGGATGGTTGGCCCCTATGAATAAAGACTAGGGTAGTGTGGATGGTTGGCCCCTATGTATAAAGACTAGGGTAGTGTGGATGGTTGGCCCCTATGTATAAAGACTAGGGTAGTGTGGATGGTTGGCCCCTATGTATAAAGACTAGGGTAGTGTGGATGAATGCCTCTATGAATAAAGAGTAGGGTAGTGTGCATGGTTGGCCCCTATGTATAAAGACTAGGGTAGTGTGGATGGTTGGCCCCTATGAATAAAGACTAGGGTAGTGTGGATGAATGCCCCTATGTATAAAGAGTAGGGTAGTGTGGATGGTTGGCCCCTATGTATAAAGACTAGGGTAGTGTGGATGGTTGGCCCCTATGTATAAAGACTAGGGTAGTGTGGATGAATGCCTCTATGAATAAAGAGTAGGGTAGTGTGGATGGTTGGCCCCTATGTATAAAGACGAGGGTAGTGTGGATGGTTGGCCCCTATGAATAAAGACTAGGGTAGTGTGGATGAATGCCTCTATGAATAAAGACTAGGGTAGTGTGGATGGTTGGCCCCTATGAATAAAGACTAGGGTAGTGTGGATGGTTGGCCCCTATGAATAAAGACTAGGGTAGTGTGGATGGTTGGCCCCTATGAATAAAGACTAGGGTAGTGTGGATGGTTGGCCCCTATGTATAAAGACTAGGGTAGTGTGGATGAATGCCTCTGTGAATAAAGAGTAGGGTAGTGTGGATGGTTGGCCCCTATGTATAAAGACTAGGGTAGTGTGGATGGTTGGCCCCTATGTATAAAGACTAGGGTAGTGTGGATGAATGCCTCTATGAATAAAGAGTAGGGTAGTGTGGATGGTTGGCCCCTATGTATAAAGGAGGGTAGTGTGGATGGTTGGCCCCTATGAATAAAGACTAGGGTAGTGTGGATGAATGCCTCTATGAATAAAGACTAGGGTAGTGTGAATGGTTGGCCCCTATGTATAAAGACTAGGGTAGTGTGGATGGTTGGCCCCTATGTATAAAGACTAGGGTAGTGTGGATGGTTGGCCCCTATGAATAAAGACTAGGGTAGTGTGGATGGTTGGCCCCTATGAATAAAGACTAGGGTAGTGTGGATGGTTGGCCCCTATGAATAAAGACTAGGGTAGTGTGGATGGTTGGCCCCTATGTATAAAGACTAGGGTAGTGTGGATGGTTGGCCCCTATGAATAAAGACTAGGGTAGTGTGGATGGTTGGCCCCTATGAATAAAGACTAGGGTAGTGTGGATGGTTGACCCCTATGTAGAAAGACTAGGGTAGTGTGGATGGTTGGCCCCTATGTATAAAGACTAGGGTAGTGTGGATGGTTGGCCCCTATGTATAAAGACTAGGGTAGTGTGGATGGTTGGCCCCTATGAATAAAGACTAGGGTAGTGTGGATGAATGCCCCTATGAATAAAGACTAGGGTAGTGTGGATGGTTGGCCCCTATGTATAAAGACTAGGGTAGTGTGGATGGTTGGCCCCTATGTATAAAGACTAGGGTAGTGTGGATGAATGCCCCTATGAATAAAGACTAGGGTAGTGTGGATGAATGCCTCTATGAATAAAGACTAGGGTAGTGTGGATGGTTGGCCCCTATGAATAAAGACTAGGGTAGTGTGGATGGTTGGCCCCTATGTATAAAGACTAGGGTAGTGTGGATGAATGCCCCTATGTATAAAGACTAGGGTAGTGTGGATGGTTGGCCTCTATGTATAAAGACTAGGGTAGTGTGGATGAATGCCCCTATGTATAAAGACTAGGTAGTGTGGATGAATGCCCCTATGAATAAAGACTAGGGTAGTGTGGATGAATGCCCCTATGTATAAAGACTAGGGTAGTGTGGATGAATGCCCCTATGAATAAAGACTAGGGTAGTGTGGATGGTTGGCCCCTATGTATAAAGACTAGGGTAGTGTGGATGGTTGGCCCCTATGAATAAAGACTAGGGTAGTGTGGATGAATGCCCCTATGAATAAAGACTAGGGTAGTGTGGATGAATGCCCCTATGTATAAAGACTAGGGTAGTGTGGATGAATGCCCCTATGTATAAAGACTAGGGTAGTGTGGATGAATGCCCCTATGAATAAAGACTAGGGTAGTGTGGATGGTTGGCCCCTATGTATAAAGACTAGGGTAGTGTGGATGGTTGGCCCCTATGAATAAAGACTAGGGTAGTGTGGATGGTTGGCCCCTATGTATAAAGACTAGGGTAGTGTGGATGGTTGGCCCCTATGAATAAAGACTAGGGTAGTGTGGATGGTTGACCCTATGAATAAAGAGTAGGGTAGTGTGGATGAATGCCCCTATGTATAAAGACTAGGGTAGTGTGGATGGTTGGCCCCTATGAATAAAGACTAGGGTAGTGTGGATGGTTGGCCCCTATGTATAAAGACTAGGGTAGTGTGGATGGTTGGCCCCTATGTATAAAGACTAGGGTAGTGTGGATGAATGCCTCTATGAATAAAGACTAGGGTAGTGTGGATGGTTGGCCCCTATGAATAAAGACTAGGGTAGTGTGGATGGTTGGCCCCTATGTATAAAGACTAGGGTAGTGTGGATGGTTGGCCCCTATGTATAAAGACTAGGGTAGTGTGGATGGTTGGCCCCTATGTATAAAGACTAGGGTAGTGTGGATGAATGCCTCTATGAATAAAGAGTAGGGTAGTGTGGATGGTTGGCCCCTATGTATAAAGACGAGGGTAGTGTGGATGGTTGGCCCCTATGAATAAAGACTAGGGTAGTGTGGATGAATGCCCCTATGTATAAAGAGTAGGGTAGTGTGGATGGTTGGCCCCTATGTATAAAGACTAGGGTAGTGTGGATGGTTGGCCCCTATGAATAAAGACTAGGGTAGTGTGGATGGTTGGCCCCTATGTATAAAGACGAGGGTAGTGTGGATGGTTGGCCCCTATGAATAAAGACTAGGGTAGTGTGGATGAATGCCTCTATGAATAAAGACTAGGGTAGTGTGGATGGTTGGCCCCTATGAATAAAGACTAGGGTAGTGTGGATGGTTGGCCCCTATGAATAAAGACTAGGGTAGTGTGGATGGTTGGCCCCTATGAATAAAGACTAGGGTAGTGTGGATGGTTGGCCCCTATGTATAAAGACTAGGGTAGTGTGGATGAATGCCTCTATGAATAAAGAGTAGGGTAGTGTGGATGGTTGGCCCCTATGTATAAAGACTAGGGTAGTGTGGATGGTTGGCCCCTATGTATAAAGACTAGGGTAGTGTGGATGAATGCCTCTATGAATAAAGAGTAGGGTAGTGTGGATGGTTGGCCCCTATGTATAAAGACGAGGGTAGTGTGGATGGTTGGCCCCTATGAATAAAGACTAGGGTAGTGTGGATGAATGCCTCTATGAATAAAGACTAGGGTAGTGTGGATGGTTGGCCCCTATGTATAAAGACTAGGGTAGTGTGGATGGTTGGCCTCTATGTATAAAGACTAGGGTAGTGTGGATGGTTGGCCCCTATGAATAAAGACTAGTGTAGTGTGGATGGTTGGCCCCTATGAATAAAGACTAGGGTAGTGTGGATGGTTGGCCCCTATGAATAAAGACTAGGGTAGTGTGGATGGTTGGCCCCTATGTATAAAGACTAGGGTAGTGTGGATGGTTGGCCCCTATGAATAAAGACTAGGGTAGTGTGGATGGTTGGCCCCTATGAATAAAGACTAGGGTAGTGTGGATGGTTGGCCCCTATGTATAAAGACTAGGGTAGTGTGGATGGTTGGCCCCTATGTATAAAGACTAGGGTAGTGTGGATGGTTGGCCCCTATGTATAAAGACTAGGGTAGTGTGGATGGTTGGCCCCTATGAATAAAGACTAGGGTAGTGTGGATGAATGCCCCTATGAATAAAGACTAGGGTAGTGTGGATGGTTGGCCCCTATGTATAAAGACTAGGGTAGTGTGGATGGTTGGCCCCTATGTATAAAGACTAGGGTAGTGTGGATGAATGCCCCTATGAATAAAGACTAGGGTAGTGTGGATGAATGCCTCTATGAATAAAGACTAGGGTAGTGTGGATGGTTGGCCCCTATGAATAAAGACTAGGGTAGTGTGGATGGTTGGCCCCTATGTATAAAGACTAGGGTAGTGTGGATGAATGCCCCTATGTATAAAGACTAGGGTAGTGTGGATGGTTGGCCCCTATGTATAAAGACTAGGGTAGTGTGGATGAATGCCCCTATGTATAAAGACTAGGGTAGTGTGGATGAATGCCCCTATGAATAAAGACTAGGGTAGTGTGGATGAATGCCCCTATGTATAAAGACTAGGGTAGTGTGGATGAATGCCCCTATGAATAAAGACTAGGGTAGTGTGGATGGTTGGCCCCTATGTATAAAGACTAGGGTAGTGTGGATGGTTGGCCCCTATGAATAAAGACTAGGGTAGTGTGGATGAATGCCCCTATGAATAAAGACTAGGGTAGTGTGGATGAATGCCCCTATGTATAAAGACTAGGGTAGTGTGGATGAATGCCCCTATGTATAAAGACTAGGGTAGTGTGGATGAATGCCCCTATGAATAAAGACTAGGGTAGTGTGGATGGTTGGCCCCTATGTATAAAGACTAGGGTAGTGTGGATGGTTGGCCCCTATGAATAAAGACTAGGGTAGTGTGGATGGTTGGCCCCTATGTATAAAGACTAGGGTAGTGTGGATGGTTGGCCCCTATGAATAAAGACTAGGGTAGTGTGGATGGTTGACCCTATGAATAAAGAGTAGGGTAGTGTGGATGAATGCCCCTATGTATAAAGACTAGGGTAGTGTGGATGGTTGGCCCCTATGAATAAAGACTAGGGTAGTGTGGATGGTTGGCCCCTATGTATAAAGACTAGGGTAGTGTGGATGGTTGGCCCCTATGTATAAAGACTAGGGTAGTGTGGATGAATGCCTCTATGAATAAAGACTAGGGTAGTGTGGATGGTTGGCCCCTATGAATAAAGACTAGGGTAGTGTGGATGGTTGGCCCCTATGTATAAAGACTAGGGTAGTGTGGATGGTTGGCCCCTATGTATAAAGACTAGGGTAGTGTGGATGGTTGGCCCCTATGTATAAAGACTAGGGTAGTGTGGATGAATGCCTCTATGAATAAAGAGTAGGGTAGTGTGGATGGTTGGCCCCTATGAATAAAGACTAGGGTAGTGTGGATGAATGCCCCTATGAATAAAGACTAGGGTAGTGTGGATGGTTGGCCCCTATGTATAAAGACTAGGGTAGTGTGGATGGTTGGCCCCTATGTATAAAGACTAGGGTAGTGTGGATGGTTGGCCCCTATGTATAAAGACTAGGGTAGTGTGGATGAATGCCCCTATGTATAAAGAGTAGGGTAGTGTGGATGTTTGGCCCCTATGTATAAAGACTAGGGTAGTGTGGATGAATGCCCCTATGTATAAAGACTAGGGTAGTGTGGATGGTTGGCCCCTATGTATAAAGACTAGGGTAGTGTGGATGAATGCCCCTATGAATAAAGACTAGGGTAGTGTGGATGGTTGGCCCCTATGAATAAAGACTAGGGTAGTGTGGATGGTTGACCCTATGAATAAAGAGTAGGGTAGTGTGGATGAATGCCCCTATCTATAAAGACTAGGGTAGTGTGGATGAATGCCCCTATGAATAAAGACTAGGGTAGTGTGGATGGTTGGCCCCTATGAATAAAGACTAGGGTAGTGTGGATGGTTGGCCCCTATGAATAAAGACTAGGGTAGTGTGGATGAATGCCTCTATGTATAAAGACTAGGGTAGTGTGGATGGTTGGCCCCTATGTAGAAAGACTAGGGTAGTGTGGATGAATGCCCCTATGAATAAAGACTAGGGTAGTGTGGATGAATGCCTCTATGAATAAAGACTAGGGTAGTGTGGATGAATGCCCCTATGTATAAAGAGTAGGGTAGTGTGGATGGTTGACCCTATGAATAAAGACTAGGGTAGTGTGGATGAATGCCCCTATGTATAAAGACTAGGGTAGTGTGGATGAATGCCCCTATGAATAAAGACTAGGGTAGTGTGGATGGTTGGCCCCTATGTATAAAGACTAGGGTAGTGTGGATGGTTGGCCCCTATGAATAAAGACTAGGGTAGTGTGGATGGTTGGCCCCTATGAATAAAGACTAGGGTAGTGTGGATGGTTGGCCCCTATGTATAAAGACTAGGGTAGTGTGGATGGTTGGCCCCTATGAATATAGACTAGGGTAGTGTGGATGGTTGACCCTATGAATAAAGAGTAGGGTAGTGTGGATGAATGCCCCTATGTATAAAGACTAGGGTAGTGTGGATGGTTGGCCCCTATGAATAAAGACTAGGGTAGTGTGGATGAATGCCTCTATGTATAAAGACTAGGGTAGTGTGGATGGTTGGCCCCTATGAATAAAGACTAGGGTAGTGTGGATGGTTGGCCCCTATGAATAAAGACTAGGGTAGTGTGGATGGTTGGCCCCTATGAATAAAGACTAGGGTAGTGTGGATGAATGTCCCTATGAATAAAGACTAGGGTAGTGTGGATGGTTGGCCCCTATGTATAAAGACTAGGGTAGTGTGGATGGTTGGCCCATATGTATAAAGACTAGGGTAGTGTGGATGAATGCCCCTATGAATAAAGACTAGGGTAGTGTGGATGAATGCCTCTATGAATAAAGACTAGGGTAGTGTGGATGGTTGGCCCCTATGAATAAAGACTAGGGTAGTGTGGATGGTTGGCCCCTATGTATAAAGACTAGGGTAGTGTGGATGAATGCCCCTATGTATAAAGAGTAGGGTAGTGTGGATGGTTGGCCCCTATGTATAAAGACTAGGGTAGTGTGGATGAATGCCCCTATGTATAAAGACTAGGGTAGTGTGGATGAATGCCCCTATGAATAAAGACTAGGGTAGTGTGGATGGTTGGCCCCTATGTATAAAGACTAGGGTAGTGTGGATGAATGCCTCTATGTATAAAGAGTAGGGTAGTGTGGATGGTTGGCCCCTATGTATAAAGACTAGGGTAGTGTGGATGGTTGGCCCCTATGAATAAAGACTAGGGTAGTGTGGATGGTTGGCCCCTATGAATAAAGACTAGGGTAGTGTGGATGGTTGGCCCCTATGTATAAAGACTAGGGTAGTGTGGATGAATGCCCCTATGTATAAAGACTAGGGTAGTGTGGATGGTTGGCCCCTATGAATAAAGACTAGGGTAGTGTGGATGGTTGACCCTATGAATAAAGAGTAGGGTAGTGTGGATGAATGCCCCTATGTATAAAGACTAGGGTAGTGTGGATGGTTGGCCCCTATGAATAAAGACTAGGGTAGTGTGGATGGTTGGCCCCTATGTATAAAGACTAGGGTAGTGTGGATGGTTGGCCCCTATGTATAAAGACTAGGGTAGTGTGGATGGTTGGCCCCTATGTATAAAGACTAGGGTAGTGTGGATGGTTGGCCCCTATGTATAAAGACTAGGGTAGTGTGGATGGTTGGCCCCTATGTATAAAGACTAGGGTAGTGTGGATGGTTGGCCCCTATGTATAAAGACTAGGGTAGTGTGGATGGTTGGCCCCTATGTATAAAGACTAGGGTAGTGTGGATGAATGCCTCTATGAATAAAGAGTAGGGTAGTGTGGATGGTTGGCCCCTATGAATAAAGACTAGGGTAGTGTGGATGAATGCCCCTATGTATAAAGACTAGGGTAGTGTGGATGGTTGGCCCCTATGAATAAAGACTAGGGTAGTGTGGATGAATGCCCCTATGAATAAAGACTAGGGTAGTGTGGATGGTTGGCCCCTATGTATAAAGACTAGGGTAGTGTGGATGGTTGGCCCCTATGTATAAAGACTAGGGTAGTGTGGATGGTTGGCCCCTATGTATAAAGACTAGGGTAGTGTGGATGAATGCCCCTATGTATAAAGAGTAGGGTAGTGTGGATGTTTGGCCCCTATGTATAAAGACTAGGGTAGTGTGGATGAATGCCCCTATGTATAAAGACTAGGGTAGTGTGGATGGTTGGCCCCTATGTATAAAGACTAGGGTAGTGTGGATGAATGCCCCTATGAATAAAGACTAGGGTAGTGTGGATGGTTGGCCCCTATGAATAAAGACTAGGGTAGTGTGGATGGTTGACCCTATGAATAAAGAGTAGGGTAGTGTGGATGAATGCCCCTATGAATAAAGACTAGGGTAGTGTGGATGGTTGGCCCCTATGAATAAAGACTAGGGTAGTGTGGATGGTTGGCCCCTATGAATAAAGACTAGGGTAGTGTGGATGAATGCCTCTATGTATAAAGACTAGGGTAGTGTGGATGGTTGGCCCCTATGTAGAAAGACTAGGGTAGTGTGGATGAATGCCCCTATGAATAAAGACTAGGGTAGTGTGGATGAATGCCTCTATGAATAAAGACTAGGGTAGTGTGGATGAATGCCCCTATGTATAAAGAGTAGGGTAGTGTGGATGGTTGACCCTATGAATAAAGACTAGGGTAGTGTGGATGAATGCCCCTATGTATAAAGACTAGGGTAGTGTGGATGAATGCCCCTATGAATAAAGACTAGGGTAGTGTGGATGGTTGGCCCCTATGTATAAAGACTAGGGTAGTGTGGATGGTTGGCCCCTATGAATAAAGACTAGGGTAGTGTGGATGGTTGGCCCCTATGAATAAAGACTAGGGTAGTGTGGATGGTTGGCCCCTATGTATAAAGACTAGGGTAGTGTGGATGGTTGGCCCCTATGAATATAGACTAGGGTAGTGTGGATGGTTGACCCTATGAATAAAGAGTAGGGTAGTGTGGATGAATGCCCCTATGTATAAAGACTAGGGTAGTGTGGATGGTTGGCCCCTATGAATAAAGACTAGGGTAGTGTGGATGAATGCCTCTATGTATAAAGACTAGGGTAGTGTGGATGGTTGGCCCCTATGAATAAAGACTAGGGTAGTGTGGATGGTTGGCCCCTATGTATAAAGACTAGGGTAGTGTGGATGAATGCCCCTATGTATAAAGACTAGGGTAGTGTGGATGGTTGGCCCCTATGAATAAAGACTAGGGTAGTGTGGATGAATGCCTCTATGTATAAAGACTAGGGTAGTGTGGATGAATGCCCCTATGTATAAAGAGTAGGGTAGTGTGGATGGTTGGCCCCTATGTATAAAGACTAGGGTAGTGTGGATGAATGCCCCTATGTATAAAGACTAGGGTAGTGTGGATGAATGCCCCTATGAATAAAGACTAGGGTAGTGTGGATGGTTGGCCCCTATGTATAAAGACTAGGGTAGTGTGGATGAATGCCTCTATGTATAAAGAGTAGGGTAGTGTGGATGGTTGGCCCCTATGTATAAAGACTAGGGTAGTGTGGATGGTTGGCCCCTATGAATAAAGACTAGGGTAGTGTGGATGGTTGGCCCCTATGAATAAAGACTAGGGTAGTGTGGATGGTTGGCCCCTATGTATAAAGACTAGGGTAGTGTGGATGAATGCCCCTATGTATAAAGACTAGGGTAGTGTGGATGGTTGGCCCCTATGAATAAAGACTAGGGTAGTGTGGATGGTTGACCCTATGAATAAAGAGTAGGGTAGTGTGGATGAATGCCCCTATGTATAAAGACTAGGGTAGTGTGGATGGTTGGCCCCTATGAATAAAGACTAGGGTAGTGTGGATGGTTGGCCCCTATGTATAAAGACTAGGGTAGTGTGGATGGTTGGCCCCTATGTATAAAGACTAGGGTAGTGTGGATGGTTGGCCCCTATGTATAAAGACTAGGGTAGTGTGGATGGTTGGCCCCTATGTATAAAGACTAGGGTAGTGTGGATGGTTGGCCCCTATGTATAAAGACTAGGGTAGTGTGGATGGTTGGCCCCTATGTATAAAGACTAGGGTAGTGTGGATGGTTGGCCCCTATGTATAAAGACTAGGGTAGTGTGGATGAATGCCTCTATGAATAAAGAGTAGGGTAGTGTGGATGGTTGGCCCCTATGAATAAAGACTAGGGTAGTGTGGATGAATGCCCCTATGTATAAAGACTAGGGTAGTGTGGATGGTTGGCCCCTATGAATAAAGACTAGGGTAGTGTGGATGAATGCCCCTATGAATAAAGACTAGGGTAGTGTGGATGGTTGGCCCCTATGTATAAAGACTAGGGTAGTGTGGATGGTTGGCCCCTATGTATAAAGACTAGGGTAGTGTGGATGGTTGGCCCCTATGTATAAAGACTAGGGTAGTGTGGATGAATGTCCCTATGTATAAAGAGTAGGGTAGTGTGGATGTTTGGCCCCTATGTATAAAGACTAGGGTAGTGTGGATGAATGCCCCTATGTATAAAGACTAGGGTAGTGTGGATGGTTGGCCCCTATGTATAAAGACTAGGGTAGTGTGGATGAATGCCCCTATGAATAAAGACTAGGGTAGTGTGGATGGTTGGCCCCTATGAATAAAGACTAGGGTAGTGTGGATGGTTGACCCTATGAATAAAGAGTAGGGTAGTGTGGATGAATGCCCCTATGAATAAAGACTAGGGTAGTGTGGATGGTTGGCCCCTATGAATAAAGACTAGGGTAGTGTGGATGGTTGGCCCCTATGAATAAAGACTAGGGTAGTGTGGATGGTTGGCCCCTATGAATAAAGACTAGGGTAGTGTGGATGAATGCCTCTATGTATAAAGACTAGGGTAGTGTGGATGGTTGGCCCCTATGTAGAAAGACTAGGGTAGTGTGGATGAATGCCCCTATGAATAAAGACTAGGGTAGTGTGGATGAATGCCTCTATGAATAAAGACTAGGGTAGTGTGGATGAATGCCCCTATGTATAAAGAGTAGGGTAGTGTGGATGGTTGACCCTATGAATAAAGACTAGGGTAGTGTGGATGAATGCCCCTATGTATAAAGACTAGGGTAGTGTGGATGAATGCCCCTATGAATAAAGACTAGGGTAGTGTGGATGGTTGGCCCCTATGTATAAAGACTAGGGTAGTGTGGATGGTTGGCCCCTATGAATAAAGACTAGGGTAGTGTGGATGGTTGGCCCCTATGAATAAAGACTAGGGTAGTGTGGATGGTTGGCCCCTATGTATAAAGACTAGGGTAGTGTGGATGGTTGGCCCCTATGAATATAGACTAGGGTAGTGTGGATGGTTGACCCTATGAATAAAGAGTAGGGTAGTGTGGATGAATGCCCCTATGTATAAAGACTAGGGTAGTGTGGATGGTTGGCCCCTATGAATAAAGACTAGGGTAGTGTGGATGAATGCCTCTATGTATAAAGACTAGGGTAGTGTGGATGGTTGGCCCCTATGAATAAAGACTAGGGTAGTGTGGATGGTTGGCCCCTATGTATAAAGACTAGGGTAGTGTGGATGGTTGGCCCCTATGAATAAAGACTAGGGTAGTGTGGATGAATGTCCCTATGAATAAAGACTAGGGTAGTGTGGATGGTTGACCCCTATGTAGAAAGAGTAGGGTAGTGTGGATGGTTGGCCCCTATGAATAAAGACTAGGGTAGTGTGGATGGTTGGCCCCTATGAATAAAGACTAGGATAGTGTGGATGAATGCCTCTATGAATAAAGACTAGGGTAGTGTGGATGGTTGGCCCCTATGTATAAAGAGTAGGGTAGTGTGGATGAATGCCTCTATGAATAAAGACTAGGGTAGTGTGGATGGTTGAGAGAAAACAAAAGAATGGAATTGTTTGAATGAGGCAATATAAACCCCTATATGGATTTGAACCACTTGTCAGCAAACTGTTTAGATTTACTTTGAAAGAATCCCACTATTCTATGATCTGATGAAGCCAATTTTCCCACAGCACTGACACACTGGGTAACACATTGACATAGAGAAGGCCACGCTGTGTCAAGGCAATGGGTGGTGCAGACATGGAGATAGAATCTATAGAAAAGGCTTGTGTTTCCCTGGCAATTTGACTGGTAAACTCAGGGTACATTTACAATGGCTGCCAGTCCAACCATTATGCCATTATTGACTTGAATGGAGAGACCCATTGTATTGATGATATGTATATGGGTGCAGATGGCTAAGACTAGAGGGAGGAATCATTTTAAACTTCATGTGAATAAATGCCAATAAAAAATAAAATAAAAACGTGTACATCTTCTATATTTAAAGTGTTGGCTTTAGCCACTGGTCAGCCAACTGTAGCATCCTTATGTTACACTTCATATTTATGCTAGTGTGTGTGTGTGTGTGTGTGTGTGTGTGTGTGTGTGTGTGTGTGTGTGTGTGTGTGTGTGTGTGTGTGTGTGTGTGTGTGTAACTAAGATGCGTTACAATAACAACCCGATCATCATTAGTGTTACTGTAACTGCAATCAAATATGATGTCGAGTTCACGTGCTAGTCAGAACTAAGACATTTCCGACTTGCCAAAATGATTGAACGCAGCACGTGTATAACACTACAACCAGTTAGAAAAATCTAACATTTTAGAGTTTCCTAGTTTCAACTGGTAAGTGAACGCGACGTGAAAGATAGACAGGACAAGGGTAAAACTGGGCAGACTATGATATTCAACGTCCATCTTCAGCTCAGTCAAATGACGACTGCCAGGGATACCATTTAACGTGGAAAACGGGAGTGATATAAGCACACGCAGCACTGACCTCTCTAGCGACCTGAAATGCCGCAGTTCACGACAAAATGGAGATGGTTAAATAATGTTCAAATAATGTGCCAACCTACCCAGTAATAGCAGCCGATGTGTCTGTTTGTACTCCCGTTTGAGCTCCTTTAACGCCCTGTCAATGTTCTTGCTGATTTTCTTCGCCTCCCTCTCGGCCTCCTTCTCCTCCACCAGCAGTTTGTCCCAGTTTTTCTGTTTTTGGGTGCTGGTTGTTTTCTGCAGCAGCTGTATTCGTCGACTGCGGTCCTTGCCCGTTCCCTTGCCTACTCCGCCTCCGTTCTGTATGAGCACAACATCGGTGCCCGTGTTGTCTCTACCGCGGGGCTCCCTGGGCGGGAGCTTGGCTGTGTCCCCATGGCGTACTTGGCTGCTACCGTCTCGGAGCGACGAAGTCTCGCCATAACCCCCTGTGTCCTCTTGACGAGTTCCCCCGGCTCGGCAAGGTACAGCTGGGTCTGGCGGCTGATCCGAGTCCGAGGTAGCGTTTGAAATAGACCCGCTCAGGTCCCCGAAGAGCCGGGGACGCAAACTGTAGCACAGCCCCATGTTGGTGTGGCCAATATTTTTCCTCTGCAAATGTGGTATTTCATAAATTTAAATATACAAAAAAATCCACCTTCACGTACCAGGTCGAGCACGAGATCGTTACATTGGAGCTCCAATTATGTGATTAAATTCAATATTTGATCCGAAAAGGTGAATGAATTATGCTCCAACATTTGCTATATGTCATTTTGCATTTTTCACCAGTCAGCCTACGCTCCGTAGTTAGTGGATCACCTGATACCATACTGGACACTGCGGGTCCACCTTACCGTAAGTAAACCAAAAGCATAAGCAGTCGGAAAAAGTCAGCCATCCACTGTGCAATTGCACCAAATCTACTGGGCGCTTTTTTAGGGGAAAGACACAGAACGTCATTCACTACAGTAAGGCCATTTCGAGAAAGAATGCTGGTCATGGATTTTAATTTCATACGTAAAAATACCACACGAGTGTCTGTATTCCCAGTAGTTATCAAATGTTATTGGTCACATACACATGGTTCGCAAGATGTCATCGCGAAATGATTGCGCTTCTAACCTCAGCAAAAAAAATAAACATCCTCTCATTGTCAACTGCGTTTATTTTCAGCAAACTTAACATGTGTAAATATTTGTATGAACATAAGATTCAACAACTGAGACATAAACTGAACAAGTTCCACAGACATGTGACTAACAGAAATTGAATAATGTGTCCCTGAACAAAGGGGGGTCAAAATCAGAAGTAACAGTCAGTATCTGGTGTGGCCACCAGCTGCATTAAGTACTGCAGTACATCTCCTCCTCATGGACTGCACCTGATTTGCCAGTATTTGCTGTGAGATGTTACCCCACTCTTCCACCAAAGCACCTGCAAGTTCCTGGACATTTCTGGGGGGAATGGCCCTAGCCCTCACCCTCCAATCCAATGGGTCCCAGATGTACTCAATGGGATTGAGATCCGGGCTCTTCGCTGGCCATGGCAGAACACTGACATTCCTGTCTTGCAGGAAATCATGCACAGAACGAGCAGTATGGCTGGTGGCATTGTCATACTGGAGGGTCATGTCAGCCTGTCCATCCTGTCTCCCTGTAGCGAATGTCTTCGGCGTCTCACAGTACGGACATTGCAATTTATTGCCCCGGCCACATCTGCAGTCCTCATGCCTCCTTGCAGCATGCCTAAGGCACGTTCACCCAGATGAGCAGGGACCTTATGCATCTTTCTTTTGGTGCTTTTCAGAGTCAGTAGAAAGGCCTCTTTAGTGTCCTAACTGTGACCTTAATTGCCTACCGTCTGTAAGCTGTTAGTGTCTTAACGACCGTTCCACAGGTGCATGTTCATGAATTGTTTATGGTTCATTGAACAAGCATTGGGAAACAGTGTTTAAACCCTTTACACTGAAGATCTGTGAAGTTATTTGGATTTTTACAAATTATCTTTGAAAAACAGGGTCCTGAAAAAGGGACATTACTTAGATTTGTGTGTATTAGGTATTTGTTGTGGAATTGTTAGATATTGCTGCACAGTCAGAACTAAACTCATCAAAAAAAGAAAAGGAATGGATAAGAATATATACATTTAATTTTATGGATGAGCAATGACAGAGTGGCATAGGCTAAGATGCAATAGATGGTATAGAATACAGTATGAGATGAGTAATGCAAGATATGTAAACATTAAAGTAGCATTATTAAAGTGACCAATGCTTTCAAGTCTGTATGTAGGCAGCAACCTCTCTGTGTTAGTGACGACTGTTTAACAGTCTGATGGCCTTGAGATAGAAGCTGTTTTTCAGTCTTCTGGATGGTAGCGGGGTGAACAGGCAGTGGCTCGGGTGATTGTTGTCCTTGATTATCTCTTTGGCCTTCCTGTGACATCGGGTGCTGTAGGTGTCCTGGAGGGCAGGAAGTTTGCCCCCCTGGTGATGCGTTGTGCAAACCGCACCACCCTCTGGAGAGCCTTACGGTTGTGGGCGGTGCTGTTGCCATACCAGGTGGTGATGCTCTCAATTGTGCGTCTGTAAATGTTTGTGAGGGTTTTAGGTGACAAGCCAAATTTGTTCTGCCTCCTGAGGTTGCAGCTGTTACACCTTCTTCACCACACTATCTGTGTGGGTGGACCATTTTCTGCATGCCAGTAGTTGTGATGCTGTCTATAGTTATAGGCCTAGGCATTGTGAAAGGCATGTTGTTGCTAATGGTCTTGTGTGCCTGTTATGTCACCCTGTAGCCTTCTACTGTATAGTTCGCCATGCTAACTATCCCACAGCTGCCACCAGTGTAGCAGTTGGGGGAAAATCTACTGGGCCTGGGTGGTACTTGAACTAGAGGCCTGGTGGTTACAGTCAAGTGTGTAGCCTATCACCTGTGGGAAAACAGAAAGGAAAACACTCCCAGGTGATATTTATTTATAACAACGTTTTGACCCTTAGGTCTTCGTCAGGGATCCAGGGGCAGTACCCAGTGACATCACTTCCTAAAACAGGAGGTTAAAAAAAAACTGTGTCACAGTTCCACAATATTACAATTTAATGTATCAAACATATATGATCATACACAGGGAATGTTAGGGAATGTCAATATTTACAGTAATATACATACACATACAATAGTCAATTAGGATTTGTTTTTATTTTTTTTAAACACAATTTGTACATATTGAAGCTATGAAAACGGTTTTGAGTCAAACTCCTCGTTAAGGCCAAGAGGAGACAGTGTGTTGAGCCTGTGGGTCCAGAAAGATTCCCTTTGAATGTCCGCTCCCCTGCATGACATCTTTAACATTTCTATTCCCAATGTATCTCAGAGATCTCGTAGGATGTCCAGCTGGTACAAAATGAGCAGCAACCTGATGTTTTTGTCTCACCTGTCCGTGTGTTGCTGCGGTGCTCACTGATCCGGATCTGAAGGCTCCTACAGGGTTTTCCCTTGGTAAGACAGACCACTCGGACATTTCAACATGTAAATAACATAGCTGGACATGCAGGTAATCAGGCCTTTGATCTTAAATCTTTGTCCTGTGGGGGGTTGTGGGTATATTAGTTAAATTTGTACGTGAAGCTGCATTGAGGACGTTGGCCACATTTGTAATTATCCTCCGGAACTTTGTCCAAAAAGGTTTCCCTTTTCTCTGGTGGGTAATCATATTTAACAACAATATCTCTCAGGGGACTTTAAAAAAATACTTAAAAACGTGGGGGATATTTAAAAGTGGGATTCAATTGTGGGTCAGTGTCAATAATGTACCAGTACTTCCTGATAATGTCCCTAATTGCCTTCCTCAATGGTGAGTATTGGGTGATGCATGATGGGACACGTTCTGCACAGGCTTCCAACTGTGTTCCACCTTCAAAACGATCATTGGGCATGTTTTACCCAATTGTCTTTGTACCCCCTTTCCTTAAACCTTTGTGTTGAGGCCCGTGGGCTGTTTCTGATAAGAAGCACCAGATCTACATATTCTTCTGATGAGACTGTATTGACTTATAGGGAGACTTTTAATAAGTGGACGTGGATGAAAGCTGTCACTTCTAAGGAGGGTTTTCCTGTCCGTAGGTTTCCTGTAGAGATCTGTAGAGAGGGAGGTTTTGTCCTTAACAAACCATCATATCATGAAAACTGATTTGTGATCGGTCATAGTTAATGGTGACGTGAAGGTGTCCATTCATAGAGTTTAGATAAGCATGGAATTTAAAAAAGGTCTTCCTGGGTCCCTGTATAGATCACGGAAATGTCATCCAAATCTCAGAATTAGGAGAAGATTAGAGAGAGAAAAGGGTTGAGGTCACCCCACATATGCTCTCTCTAATTCTCTCTTTCTTTCTCTCGGAGGACCTGAGCCCTAGGACCATGCCTCAGGACTACCTGACATGATGACTCCTTGCTGTCCCCAGTCCACCTGGCCGTGCTGCTGTTCCAGTTTCAACTGTTCTGCCTTATTATTATTGGACCATGCTGGTCATTTATGAACATTTGAACATCTTGGCCATGTTCTGTTATAATCTCCACCCGGCACAGTCAGAAGAGGACTGGCCACCCCACATAGCCTGGTTCCTCTCTAGGTTTCTTCCTAGGTTTTGGCCTTTCTAGGGAGTTTTTCCTAGCCACCGTGCTTCTACACCTGCATTGCTTGCTGTTTGGGGTTTTAGGCTGGGTTTCTGTACAGCACTTTGAGATATCAGCTGATGTACGAAGGGCTATATAAATAAATTTGATTTGATTTGATTCGAGAGAGAAAAGGGTTATGGTGTGGATTCAGCACCACGTGTTTTTCATTAATTCCTAGATATAGATTAGCATAATTAGCGGCCATAGTGCTCCACATCTCTTTTGGTCTGAAGGAAAACCTCTCCTCTGAAGAGAAAATATTTGGAGGTTCGTACCAGTTCAGCCAAGTTCACAATACACATTGGTGCTGGGAAGAGCATTAGGTGGACTTTCAATGAGGTAGAACATGAGGGCCTCTAGGCCACCCTGATGGGGGATGTTAGTATATAGACTGGTGACATCAAAAGTACACAGAATCTAATTTTCAGGTATATGGTCCACAGATTTCAAAAGATTAATAAAATCAAGAGTGTCTAATATACGTGGGGAGGGAGATCACCCAGGGTTTCACAATATGGTCTACAAAAGTAGAGATATTCTCTGTCAGAGATCCAGACCTACTCACAATGGGCCTGCCTGGTAGAGGTGGTGTCATGCCCTTGTGAATTTTGGGTAGAGCGTATATGACAGCTGTTTGGGCAGTCAACTTTCATAAACTTATATTCTGTTTTTGTAATTTCCCCTTCATCGTTTTTTGGGGGACAATTTATCATGGATCGGAGACTTGAATTGATTAGTAGGGTCCTTTGGGAGTCTTTTGTAAAAATGCATCGTCACTAAGTTGTCTCAGAATTGCCTTTTCATAGTCTGCTGCGTTTAGTATCACTGTTGCACCTGCTTTATTTTCAGGTTTTGTAATGATACTGGAGTCCTTTTTCAGTTCCATTAAATCAAAATCAAATCTAATCAATTTTTATTTGTCACATACACATGGTTAGCAGATGTTAATGCGAGTGTAGCAAAATGCTTGTGCTTCTAGTTCCGACAATGCAGTAGTAACCAACGAGTAATCTAGCTAACAATTCCAAAATTACTACCTTATAGACACAAGTGTAAGGTGATAAAAAATATGTACATAAAGATGTATGAATGAGTGATGGTACAGAGCAGCATAGGCAAGATGCAGTAGATGGTATCGAGTACAGTATATACATATGAGAGGAGTATGTAAACAAAGTGGCATAGTTAAAGTGGCTAGTGATACATGTATTACATAAAGATGCAGTAGATGATTTTGAGTACAGTATATACGTATACATATGAGATAAATAATGTAGGGTATGTAAACATTATATTAAGTAGCATTGTTTAAAGTGGCTAGTGATATATTTTACATGAATTCCCATCAATTCCCATTATTAAAGTAGCTGGAGTTGAGTCAGTGTGTTGGCAGCAGCCACTCAATGTAAGTGGTGGCTGTTTAACATGTTCTTCAGCTTTTGTAGCCTATCACCTATGCCATAAAAGTCTGGGCCTCTTGAGAGAGGCAGTAGAACACTCACATGCAAGGCTTGAATGAGGTTGGGATTCGTGTCTGGGGTTGGAGAAAAGGTTTGCGTGATATACGCAGACCTGCAATTTGTGAAGAATCTGTGCACCTGGAACGCACCCAATTTGTGAAGAATATGTGCACCTGGAACGCACCCAAATTGAGAGGCAGTTTTGTACCACTGGATGGGGCTAATGTATTACAAAAAAAAGATGAAGGTGGGAAACATTTATTTACTTTATGTTTGTCTTGTTTAAATGTATTTTAAGGATGGTAACATATTCTTCCCAAACTAATGTATTACAAAAAAAGATGAAGGTGGGAAACATTTATTTACTTTATGTTTGTCTTGTTTAAATGTATTTTAACGATGGTAACATATTCTTCCCAAACTAAGGACTGTCCTCCTGATGCTTTCTCTCTTTAAAAGATTACTTTACCCTGTCTTTGGACTACAAGTCCCATAAAGCATTGTGTTTATCATTCTGAAAGCATTCTCCAGTCTCCCTCCATAGAGCCCCACAGTGGAGATTTCATAATGCCCATAAAACCTAGCGGTCAAACAGGGAAATTGTTCCAATCGCTTTTCCATGGTTCATTTTTCACATAGGTACATTTAGAAACACTTCAAATAAGGGCTGTGTTTTGTGTAGACTCACCCTGGTGTGACGTTTTGATCACCATGTTAATCAGACAAGGGGTCTTATCAATATATTCATCTCTATTTACTCTGACTTGAAAAGGCTAATTTGCATCAAAGTAGAAAGACATCATGCAAAACTACATATCCCTGCAAACAGCTGTACGTCATCGCTAGCTGACACCTTTGCTAATGGTATTGTGTATTGTGTCCCCAGTAACCAGAGATACTTTTGAGGAGATGGGAAACTCTATTGAAGCCCATTTGTGTCCTTTGACCAATGGTCCGCGCGGTGATTCTGGGAAAACGCGAGCACTCCTTCAAGAAGCGAATAGGAGTCAAATGGGCGCCAGCTCCAAAAAAACACAACATGAATATCGTCAAACAAAAAGTACAACATTACACACATTTTCCAAGATGTAAGATAATTAACTTTCGATCTGTAATATTCGATATATTTGCCTTCGATATATCCTTCCTGTAATATTTCTGCCGTTGCCAAGGACAACGGAAGCCGCTCCTGTACAATAAGGAAGTTATTGTTATTGTACTGTCTTCGCCGCTACATTATTTTCTTTTCTTTACAAAACAGAAACTCATCTTGCTTTATTCTTGGACTAATAAGGGGACAAAAACAAAATGTCTTTATTGGTAGGTATGTTAAGGTAATACCACAGTTTCTGAATGTTGCATGAGAACGGTGTTGTTTATGGTAGGCCAATTTAATGTGTGTTATTTATGTGTTTGTTTATCTTGTTAACTAGCTAACGCTAGCTAGCTAACAGGTCAGTAGTAGTTAAGGGTTGTTGCTTATTACGTAGGTATATTGTGTATGCCCCTTTACCCCATACCACACTAATGAAGTTGAACTGTCCTGCCAATAATTATTTTACTTTCTCTCTGTCTGAGGGACTTTCTAATCTGGTAGGATGGAGAGTAGAGGTCTATATAGGATTAGAGAAATGTCTACGACAGCCAATATATGTCAGAACAAGAACTCACTTCTTTATTCAACAACATTCAACACAGACAAGTCATTCATTTTGAAGTTGTCTGTTTTTAATGGCCAAAATTGTGTGCAGGCTGGCCAGGGTTGTACCAAACGACTGTTGGTCGGCTGTATCGAGCGCTACAGGCTAGCCCAATCAGGACCTGTTTTCACCTGGAGTAATCAGTTAAAGCCTCTTTGCTGGTTTCCCCTGTAACCAGTTGCATAAAACAGCTTCAGTTCATTTCCCCCTTAAAGTCAGTTGCACAACATTTTTTAAGGGGAATTTCTCTCTTAAATTAAGTGAAAAATGTATCGGTGCCCATGAGGTCCCTGAAGTGTTTCATTCACTACCCACGCTGTAAAGTATAAACTAATAACCAGGAAGCAAGTACAGGGAGTGAATGTAATCAATTTAATTTAATAAACGAACATGGAACAAAACAAGAACCTCGAGTAGTGTACAGACATGAAACATATAAACATAAACAATAACGCCTGAGGAAAGAACCAAAGGGAGTGACAGATATATGGGAAGTAATCGAGTCCAGGTGAGTCTCATGAGGCGCAAGAACGATTGGTCAAATCGTCGTACCGATTTATAACACAATTAATGTAATACCTCGTCAGCTCGGGGATTCGATCCGGCAACCTGCCTGCCGCCCTTGGCATACCTAAAGCCGCTACTGCTTGTAATTATCATTTTTCACTTGCTTTCTTCAAGTGGACAAATGTACATTTTTTGTACACGTGATTTTTTTCACTTGTCCAGTGTGTTTACAGGCGGGTTGAACACCTGTTATGGGCATTTTACACGCGTTCATTACACCGGTTCAGCCTATTGGGGAAGGAATGGCGTTTTTGGGATTCGTTTTTGGATAATTGCCAAAAACAACTTATTTGGTAGCAAATGTCACATTTTTTTAAGCATTTATGAATTAAAAAAGCACATAAAGACGTCATAATTCACAAAGGTATTTTTCCATTTTAATTAGCTATCCATCATTTTTCCTTGTCTAAAGTATCAAGTGTGTGTGTGTGTGTGTATACAGTTATGACTCTTTCCATCCACCAGATGGGATTGTTTTGCGACAAGTTCCAACTTTTCCAAAACCCCATCTGTTTGATGAGTAAATTAAAGTAATAACAAGTCACTATACTTTCCAAACCACAAAGGCTGAATTAAAATGTTTTATAAACTGGAGGCAGGACCAGGGTGCACAACATTTGAGATAATTAAGCTTCTTTTGTGCATATGGAAAATGTCTGGGATCTTTTATTTCAGCTCATGAAACAGGAGACCAACACTTTACATGCTGTTCATGTTTTCGTTCAGTGTATATGCTACGTCCATGTGAAAATGTGGTTCAAATTGAGACGTCACCGCTCAAGTTGGTAATCCAATGTTTTGAAAATAGCTGGCTGTCCATCTGCCCAGTACATAACATGTACATATCTGATTATTTTAAGGCTACCTCTGCACAGTTTCTTTTGTCATTGATAGGATGTACATGTATCCTACTTATTCCCTGACATTGTCCAAGTTCTGATATCTCATTAATTCTCCCTTCCTCCTCCAATGAATTCCATGTTACCCACTTCCTCACCAGACAGGAGCAACAAACTATTAGAAATGGCGCTAATTTCATTCATCAACATTTTATATAAAGTGTAGTAGATATTTCCCTGATTTATAGTCTAGCTCAAAACTAATGAAACTGTTTCAGCATGTAAAAAGTAACAGTACAAAAATAAAATGAGTTTTGACTTGAGATATTTAATAAATGTTTCAAAACAATACATACTATAGACCTGCTAAATTACTCACATCCAGCATAAAAAAAACTTTAAAAAAACAGAATAAATTAAAATAATTCTGTATTTATTTCAGATGCAACAATTGTTCATGAAGCAAACATTGTATGACTTGGTGAAGATGTGGGTGAAAGAAGCTGTCTGTTTAACATCCCCTCCTTCATCCGTTGTATTCGTTCAACTCAGCATTTGGAGAATCCTATGAACAGTCATACACAAGTCATTCTGAACAGCAACATCTTCCTAATAAGAATTTAGACCCGTTGACAATTCAACAGAATTCAGGTCTTGTTCATGTTGATGACCAGTACAACATGAGACAGATAACAAGTCATGGTATATCAGACCGTACACCCCGGGTGTGAGTCAATATTACATGTTTACTGTTGCAATTTCGTTGGTAACCTTGGGGATTTGTAGTATATGGCCAATATACCTCGGCTAATGGCATGACGCAACGCGTATACAGCCCTAAGCCGTGGTATATCGTCCATATACCACAAACCACTGGGGTGCCTTATTACTTAAATATAACACAGATGCATGTGAGGTTTCAAATAATGTTACTACTCCTAGCTTGCTCTCGCCCTGCTTCTCCTAGACATGTTTATCTGATATAGCTAGTTGTTATTGTTCTAGCTTGCTCATCCAAAGCAGGCTTTTGTCGTCCTCTTCAGATGCTTTGACCTCTGATCATCATGTTGTGGCTGTAACATGGCCAATGCATTAGAACAACTAGATTCACTCTTCGAAAAAAAGTGTTCCAGAAAGGTTCTTCAGCTGTCCCCATAGTATAACCCTTTTTGATTCCCAGTAGAACCCCTTTGGGTTCCATGTAGAACCCACTGTAGAAAGGGTTATACATGTAACAAAACATGGATCTACCTGGAACAAAACATTGGTTCTACCTGGAACAAAACACGGATCTACCTGGAACAAAACACGGTTCTACCTGGAACAAAACACGGTTCTACCTGGAACAAAACACGGTTCTACCTGGAACAAAATATGGTTCTACTTGGAACAAAACATGATTCTACCTGGAACCAACAAGGGTTCTACATAAAGTTATCCTATGGGGACAGCTGAATAACTCAAGTTGTAGATACCACTTTTTTTCCTATGACTGTAGTAGCTTCATCAGATTGACATTTTCAGGAAAAGCATTGAGCAAACCAATAAAATGTCTCTCTGATATAACTAGCTAGTAATTATTTTTCTATAGGCTTTCCTCCTCCTCGCTGGTCTGCAGATGCTTGAGTACTTTACATTTCCTAGATCTAAACAACTTTATCAGATTAGACATTTTCAGGAAAATCATCTAATTCATCAAGCCAATAAAAATATCTATTGCATTGGTTCAACCTTGAAATATAGCTACTCAAAATAGAGATCTTACCTTTTTATCTCTGTAGCAGTTTGCTTTCACCTGGTCTGGGCACTGCACCAGCCAGATCTTATTCCCCATTCTCTAGATTCTGCAAGGAGCTAACCTGTTCTCCTAAACAATTTGCTAATAGTTAGGTTAGCCAACATGAGCAAATAAATCTCAGCTTGCTAACTAGCAAAGCCAACCAATTGCACAATGTAAACAATTATTTTCTAAACTAATATTAGTCTCAACCAAATGACAAGTACAAAGAACTATTGCTCTGTTCCAACAACGCAACAACCATTAGTTACAGTCTAACCAGAAGACTATTGCTAACTAGCCATGCTATTGTAATGAAAATAAGCTAGCTAGCCAGCGCCAGCTTTGTAGTTGTAATGCTATTTGGGAAAAAGTCGTTATAATTTCTTCCTCCATTTTTCTCACCAACGCCTTTACTAATTTAAAAAATTTGATCCATATTTAGAAACATGTCCTCCCTCCCTGAGCAAGCGATTCATCGCAACAGGCCGGAAGTCAAACTCACGGCGGAAATTGATGCGAGAAGGGCTACAATGCGGTACTTTCAGACGCATGAAGCGTACCTGTTACTTCACAGGTGTTCAGTGGCACAATTTCATGCGTCTGAATGTACAATATTAAAATGCACACCGAACAGGTGTAATGAACGGGTGTAAAAAATGCCCATAACAAGCGTTATCTAAGGCAATGTTTGAGGGTTTAAACACTTAAGAAGTTTTTTGCAACCGGCTGTTCTGTTCTGGGCACACTCCTGTGAGCCGAGCAGATGCCAAATGAATCCACTTCCCTTCTCGAGGAGAGGAGCACTCTTTCTCTCCCTTCCTGTATGGCTGAGGTGAGACAAAGATGGATGTTACTAAGGCAAGAGCAAGGCGGTTCGAGTTCTCCACATTGAGTTACCAATTTATTTTCTTTCTTTACTTTATTAGGTCTATTTGACAGGGACAGTGTATATTTATCAACATTTCTGTAAATGTGCCCGATTTAAGTCCCTTGGACATTCTACCACCACTACTTGAAAGGTAAAAGTGAAGAAGTGTAGTCGTTTTCTTTCTGTGTTTCTAGAAGAGATGTCCTAGCTCCCCTGTGTTTCTAGAAGAGATGTCCTAGCTCCCCTGTGTTTCTAGAAGAGATGTCCTAGCTCCCCTGTGTTTCTAGAAGAGATGTCCCAGCTCCCCTGTGTTTCTAGAAGAGATGTCCTAGCTCCCCTGTGTTTCTAGAAGAGATGTCCTAGCTCCCCTGTGTTTCTAGAAGAGATGTCCTAGCTCCCCTGTGTTTCTAGAAGAGATGTCCTGGCTCCCCTGTGTTTCTAGAAGAGATGTCCTGGCTCCCCTGTGTTTCTAGAAGAGATGTCCTGGCACCCCTGTGTTTCTAGAAGAGATGTCCTAGCTCCCCTGTGTTTCTAGAAGAGATGTCCTAGCTCCCCTGTGTTTCTAGAAGAGATGTCCTAGCTCCCCTGTGTTTCTAGAAGAGATGTCCTAGCTCCCCTGTGTTTCTAGAAGAGATGTCCTAGCTCCCCTGTGTTTCTAGAAGAGATGTCCTAGCTCCCCTGTGCTTGTCGTTATGCTGATCTGAGACCCACCCCGCGGCATCAGTCAGTGTGTCTGTTCTCCCAGAAGAAAGTAGCCTACTGTAGCTGCTGTGTGTTGACTGCTACTCATGATGACTGACTCTACTATGGGGCTGCGTTTGGGTCCAGGACCAGGGCCGGGACCAGGCCCGACCTCTCCGCCGAAGGTGAAAAGAGACTCCTCAACGGCACCCTGTCTGCATTCTTTGTTCCCATCATGTGATATTTTTTTAATCACGTTTCGACCCCTGAGACTCCGCACTCTGCATTCTATGCCATTCTAGAATGCAGTGTGTGTAGTCCAGGGTCGTGCGCAGACCTTTCAGGGGCCTGTGCTCAACAACAACAAAAAATCATAACAAAAACCACTGTAGCAAAAATGTTAACATTTTTGAACATAGTCCTATTTATTTCTGCAACAGCACACTCACTCATCAAAACAAATGGTAAGCAAGCTGGTTAACAGTGCCTCCTAAACATGATTGGCACCGGGAAAAGAGGGTTGGCTGTCAGCTGATCGTTGATGTTGATGATTTATGTAAATTTGCTGGTTAGCTAGCTCGATTTATAGATATTTAGATTTATATTAAATGCTCGTATCAAATAATAACTTAATAATGTAATATTCATAAGGTTTCAACTCAGTATATGATACTGGTGTTTTATGAGGATCCCTATTAGCTGTTGAGAAAGCAGCAGCTACTCTTTACATTTACATTTAAGTCATTTGGCAGACGCTCTTATCCAGAGCGACTTACAAATTGGTGAATTCACCTTATGACATCCAGTGGAACAGCCACTTTACAATAGTGCATCTAAATCATTTAAGGGGGGGGGTGAGAAGGATTACTTTATCCTATCCTAGGTATTCCTTAAAGAGGTGGGGTTTCAGGTGTCTCCGGAAGGTGGTGATTGACTCCGCTGTCCTGGCGTCGTGAGGGAGTTTGTTCCACCATTGGGGGGCCAGAGCAGCGAACAGTTTTGACTGGGCTGAGCGGGAACTGTACTTCCTCAGTGGTAGGGAGGCGAGCAGGCCAGAGGTGGATGAACGCAGTGCCCTTGTTTGGGTGTAGGGCCTGATCAGAGCCTGGAGGTACTCTTCCTGGGGTCCACACAAAACATGAAATATAATACAGAACATTAATAGACAAAAACAGATCAAGGGCAGAACTAACTAGCCTACATATCAATACAGACACACAAACTATCTAGGTCCAATAGGGGAGAGGCGTTGTGCCGTGAGGTGTTGCTTTATCTGTTTTCTGAAACCAGGTTTGCTGTTCATTTGAGCAATATGAGACGGGACTGCCATACAATAAGGGCTCTATATAATACTGTACACTTTCTTGAATTTGTTCTGGATTTGGGGACTGTGAAAAGTCCCCTGGTGGCATGTCTGGTGGGGTGTGCCAGTCTCTGTGCCAGAGCTGTGTGTAAGTTGACTATGCGAACAATTTGGAATTTTCCAAACAATGTTTCTTATTAAAAGAAGAAGTGATAGAAAAGCGTAGAGGGCCTAGAGAGCTTCCCTGCGGTACACCATACCTTTCGTGTTTGACATTAGAGAGGCTTCCATTAAAGAGAACCCTCTGAGTTCTGTGAGATAGATAGCTTTAAATCCACAATGTGGCAGAGGTTGAAAATACATACGTTTTCTCAACAAAAGGTTATGGTCGATAATATCAAAGGCTGCACTGAAATCTACAATCTTATTATCAATTTCTTTCAAGCAATCATCAGTCATTTGTGTCAGTGCAGTACATGTTGAGTGCCTTTCTCTATAAGCATGCTGAAAGTTTGTTGTCAATTTGTTCACAGCAAAATAGCATTGTATTTGGTCAAACACAACTTTTTTCTAACAGTTTCTCTTGAGCTGGCAACAAGCTGATAGGTCGGCTGTTATAACCAGTAAAGGCCGCTTTACCATTCTTGGGTAGCGGAATGACTTTGGCTTCCCTCCAGGCCTGAGGACAAAGACTTTCCTCTAGGCTCAGATTAAAGATCTGACAGATAGGAGTGACTATAGAGTCAGCTACCATCCGCAGAAGCTTTCCATCTAAGTTGTCAATGCCAAGAGATTTGTCATTATTGATTGATGATAATATTTTTTCCACCTCTCCCACACTAACTTTACAAAATTCTAATTTGCAATGTTTTTATTTCACTATTTGTTGTTTTAGGCATGGGTATGATGGCCCACTGTTCATTGCTGGCATTTCCTGCCTCAGTTTGCCCACTTTACCAATGAAGTAATCATTAGAATAATTGGCAACATCAACTGGTTTGTGATGGATAAGCCATCTGATTGGATGAAAGATGGAGGTGAATTTGTCTTTCTGCCCATAATTTCATTTAAAGTACTCCAATGTATTTCTCCCATCATTCTTTATATCATTGATCTTCATAATACAGGTTCTTCTTCTTTTTTCTTTAGTCACATCACTTCTCAATTTGCAGTCATTAGTAACAGTCAGACGTGCAGCCAGACTTATTAACCACTCCTTTTGCTCCATCTCTTTCAACCATACAGTTTTGAACTTCCTCATCAATCCATGGAGCCTTAACAGTTCTAACAGTCAGTTTCTTAACAGGTTCATGTTTATCAATAATTCGAAGAAGCAATTTCATAAATTCATCAAGTGCAGCATCTGGATACTTCTCATTAATCACATCAGACCAACAAATAATCTTAATGTCATCCACAGAAGAGTCACAGCAAAATCTTTTGTATGATCTGTTATACACTATTTTAGGCCCAGCTGTTGGAACTTTGTCTTTCCTGGATATAGCCACTATACTGTGATCACTGCATCCAATGGGTACGGATACAGCTTTAGAACAAAGTTCTACAGTATTAGTAAAAATGTGATCAATACATGTGGATGATCTTGTTCCTGTAGTGTTTGTAAACACCCTGGTAGGTTGATTAATAACCTGAACCAGATTACAGGCACTGGTTACAGTGAGGTTCTGTCTACACTTGATACTTACATGCGACTTCTGCTATTAGAATACGAAGCCCGCATTGAAAAGACGGATCTAGACGTACACAAGTTGATTTGTGGTCTGATTTGTGTTCAGATCTGTCTGGCCACTTCAGGTGGTGTTCAGGGATGCATTGTGTGCAGATTTCTCCTCAGTCTGGACGCAATCAGGCTACTGAAAGTGCATGCAGTAGGGCTGTCCGCAACAACAACAAACATATTGGTTGGCCGAAACTCATCTGTTCTTTCGACCAATAGTCAACATTTTCAAACGTGTATTTTTCCATCTAAAATCAACTATATGCATTGAGCTTGTCTGATGCTTTAAGCTCACGGTTTGGTGAAATAAGACACAAATGACTCAAGAGGGAGCCAGAGATCTAGATAACCAGAATTTAAAAAAATACTAACCTGACCAAAACCATTCTCCTCCCGCTCCTGCTAGCTGTCGCAGATTCTGCCATTACTTTCTGAAGTTGCCTGTAATAGGCTACAAGAGAGGTCGGCAACATTTTCTCATGTGGAATGTCAATTTATCTGACCACTTCCTTCCACTGATCTGCGTGCCAGTTTTGGTTTTCATTTGCACATTTTTTGTGGAACAGTTTAATTTCTTTTATAATATCTCAAAATCATTGTCATGTGGATAATCAAAATTCTATCCAAATCTAAATGAAAATGCAACAAACTTGAAACATTGTATAAAATATTTTGTGGTCCTCAATTTCCCACGCCAGCGAGCTCGGGACAGACACTGCTGTAGGCTATCTGCGCTAGTGATAAGAAGCAGTGCTTTACTTGGGCAGGAGCCCAGCGGAGCTGGGTATCAACACCTCACATGTTCTACTGCTTGCGCTCCTGTTCCTCTTATAGAATATCAGCTCAACAGTATTGTGGACCACCTAAATATAAACCAGCAACCAAAATGATTACCAGAACTTAATTCAGTCCAAGTCAAGCACTGATAAGAAGTAATCATGTAGGACTATTTGTATGGTGTATCTATTGGATCAGAGCATGACATTGTTCCCTTTCACGCTGAGTGGTTATCGAAGGGGAGAGAGCTGGAAAGATCTTTCAAATACATTGAGGAACTATTGTCATTTTCAATGGATGTAAGAACAGACTTCGTTCACTTTCTGTTTAAGGTGAAGAAAGTATTACTTTGAGAAGCTCCACAGCTCATTGGTGGTGGTGGGTTAACCTATCAGAAACACTATCAGATCCCCAAATGGGCACATTATTATACCTCTGTTTTCACGCAGGCCTATAGTCTGTAGGTCTACTTCTATGTGTCATCAGGTAGTCTATAGGTCTACTTCTATGTATAATCAGGTAGTCTATAGGTCTACTTCTATGTGTAATCAGGTAGCCTATAGACCTACTTCTATGTGTCATCAGGTAGTCTATAGGTCTACTTCTATGTAATCAGGTAGCCTATAGACCTACTTCTATGTGTCATCAGGTAGTCTATAGGTCTACTTCTATGTGTCATCAGGTAGTCTATAGGTCTACTTCTATGTAATCAGGTAGCCTATAGACCTACTTCTATGTGTCATCAGGTAGTCTATAGGTCTACTTCTATGTGTCATCAGGTAGTCTATAGGTCTACTTCTATGTAATCAGGTAGCCTATAGGTCTACTTCTATGTGTAATCAGGTAGCCTATAGGTCTACTTCTATGTGTAATCAGGTAGTCTATAGGTCTACTTCTATGTGTCATCAGGCCAGGCAGTCTATAGGTCTACTTCTATGTGTCATCAGGCCAGGTAGTCTATAGGTCTACTTCTATGTGTCATCAGGTAGCCTATAGGTCTACTTCTATGTGTCATCAGGTAGTCTATAGGTCTACTTCTATGTGTCATCAGGTAGTCTTTAGACCTACTTCTATGTGTCATCAGGTAGTCTATAGGTCTACTTCTATGTGTCATCAGGTAGTCTATAGGTCTACTTCTATGTGTCATCAGGTAGCCTATAGGTCTACTTCTATGTGTAATCAGGTAGTCTATAGGTCTACTTCTATGTGTCATCAGGTAGTCTATAGGTCTACTTCTATGTGTCATCAGGTAGTCTATAGGTCTACTTCTATGTGTCATCAGGTAGTCTATAGGTCTACTTCTATGTGTCATCAGGTAGTCTATAGGTCTACTTCTATGTGTCATCAGGTAGTCTATAGGTCTACTTCTATGTGTCATCAGGTAGTCTATAGGTCTACTTCTATGTGTCATCAGGCCAGGCAGTCTATAGGTCTACTTCTATGTGTCATCAGGTAGTCTATAGGTCTACTTCTATGTGTCATCAGGTAGTCTATAGGTCTACTTCTATGTGTCATCAGGTAGTCTTTAGGTCTACTTCTATGTGTCATCAGGTAGTCTATGGGTCTACTTCTATGTGTCATCAGGTAGCCTATAGGTCTACTTCTATGTGTCATCAGGTAGTCTATAGGTCTACTTCTATGTGTCATCAGGCCTAAAGCCTATAGGTCTACTTCTATGTGTCATCAGGTAGTCTATAGGTCTACTTCTATGTGTCATCAGGTAGTCTATAGGTCTACTTCTATGTGTCATCAGGTAGTCTTTAGACCTACTTCTATGTGTCATCAGGTAGTCTATAGGTCTACTTCTATGTGTCATCAGGTAGCCTATAGGTCTACTTCTATGTGTCATCAGGTAGTCTATAGGTCTACTTCTATGTGTCATCAGGCCTAAAGCCTATAGGTCTACTTCTATGTGTCATCAGGTAGTCTATAGGTCTACTTCTATGTGTCATCAGGTAGTCTATAGGTCTACTTCTATGTGTCATCAGGTAGTCTTTAGACCTACTTCTATGTGTCATCAGGTAGTCTATAGGTCTACTTCTATGTGTCATCAGGTAGCCTATAGGTCTACTTCTATGTGTCATCAGGTAGTCTATAGGTCTACTTCTATGTGTCATCAGGTAGTCTATAGGTCTACTTCTATGTGTCATCAGGCCAGGTAGTCTATAGGTCTACTTCTATGTGTCATCAGGTAGTCTATAGGTCTACTTCTATGTGTCATCAGGTAGTCTATAGGTCTACTTCTATGTGTCATCAGGTAGTCTTTAGACCTACTTCTATGTGTCATCAGGTAGTCTATAGGTCTACTTCTATGTGTCATCAGGTAGTCTATAGACCTACTTCTATGTGTCATCAGGTAGTCTATAGGTCTACTTCTATGTGTCATCAGGTAGTCTATAGACCTACTTCTATGTGTCATCAGGTAGTCTATAGACCTACTTCTATGTGTCATCAGGTAGTCTTTAGACCTACTTCTATGTGTGCTCGTTCTTACTCAACACTCATAAGAGCGCTCCAAACAAAAGACAATGACTAAATATAACTGAATTGAAAAAACTCGTAGATGGAGTGAAATAAACAGAATCCTTGTGTTACATAAGTTGTACTCTCTGCAAACAACATGTCCACTCCGACAACGAGAACAGGAAAAGGAATAATAATATATTGAATGCATAACAGAAATGACTTAACCAAACAAACATTGTTGATTTGAAATGATAGGAATTAACAGTATGGTGATGCACTACAGAGGGCAGTGCATGCGGCCCAGGACATCACTGTGGCCAAGCTTCCTGCTGTCCAGGACCTCTCCACTAGGTGGCGCCAAGTCTGGGTCAAGGGGCTCCTTAACAGCTGATATTCAGACCCCTTGGCTTTTTCCACATTTTGCTACATTTCAGCCTTATTCTAAAATGGATTAAATACATGTTCTTCCTCTTCAATCTACACACAAAACCCCATCATGACAAAGGGATCATTATTTAAAAAATTAAAAATAAACAGAAATACCTTATTTACATAAGTATTCAGACCCTTTGCTCTGAGACTCGACATTGAGCTCAGGTGCGTCCTGTTTCCATTGGTCATCCTTGAGATGTTTCTACAACTTGACTGGAGTCCACCTGTGGTAAATTCAGTTGATTGGACATGATTTGGAAAGGTACACACCTGTCTATATAAAGGTCCCACAGTTGACAGTGCACTTCAGAGCAAAAACCAAGCCATGAGGTTGAAGGAATTGTCCGTAGAGCTCCGAGACAGGATTGTGTTGAGGCACAGGGTACGTACACATTTCTGCAGCATTGAAGGTCCCCAAGAACACAGTGGCCTCCATCATTCTTAAACAGAAGACGTTTGGAACCACCAAGACTCTTCTTTAAACATTTCTGCAGCATTGAAGGTCCCCAAGAACACAGTGGCCTTCATCATTCTTAAACAGAAGAAGTTTGGAACCACCAAGACTCCTCCAGGGGCTGGCTCCCCGGCCCAACTGAACAATCGGGGGACAAGGACCTTGGTCAGGGAGGTGAAAAAATAAATTGAATCCATTTTTAGAATAAGGCTGTAATGTAACAAAATGTGGAAAATGTCAAAGGGGTTTGAATACGTTCGAAATGCACTGTATATAGTATGCAACATCCCAAATGGCACCCAATTCCCTATGTAGCTTTATTCCTGATCAAAGTAGTGCACTATATAGAGAATAGGGCTCCATTTGCGACGTTGTAACGCTTTCCTACCCACTCTCCGCTGAAGGAGCAGCAGCAGGGTTGGAACGCGGCCCCGCGGTGGGAGATGAACCGCTATACCACCATGAGGCAGCTGGGGGACGGGACCTTCGGCAGCGTGCTCATGGGCAAGAGCAACGAATCTGGAGAACTGGTGGCCATCAAGAGGTGAGGGCATGGGTGTGGGGGTGGTGGGAGGCTGTGGGGGTGAAGGGGCTGTGGGGGTGGTGGGAGGCTGTGGGGGTGGTGGGAGGCTGTGGTGGGGTGGTGAGAGGCTGTGGGGGTGGTGAGAGGCTGTGGGGGTGGTGAGAAGCTGTGGGGTGGTGGGTGGTGAGAGGCTGTGGGGGTGGTGGGTGGCGGGAGGCTGTGGGGGTGGCGGGAGGCTGTGGGGGTGGCGGGAGGCTGTGGGGGTGGTGGGAGGCTGTGGGGGTGGTGGGAGGCTGTGGGGTGAAGGGGTGTGCTGGGAGGCTGTGGTGGGGTGGTGAGAGGCTGTGGGGGTGGTGGGAGGCTGTGGGGTGAAGGGGTGTGCTGGGAGGCTGTGGGGTGAAGGGGTGTGGTGGGAGGCTGTGGGGTGAAGGGGTGTGGTGGGAGGCTGTGGGTGAAGGGGGGGTGGTGGGAGGCTGCGGGGGTGGTGGTGACTTCAACTGGTGTGAGAGGGGTGGTGACGATCATACCTCGGGATACTTCAGCTGGTGACTATCATTCCTTTCCTCGGGATACTTCAACTAGTGACTATCATTCCTTTCCTCGGGATACTTCAACCAGTGACTATCATTCCTTTCCTCAGGATACTTCAGCTGGTGACTATCATTCCTTTCCTCGGGATACTTCAACTAGTGACTATCATTCCTTTCCTCGGGATACTTCAACTGGTGACTATCATTCCTTTCCTCAGGATACTTCAGCTAGTGACTATCATTCCTTTCCTCGGGATACTTCAGCTGGTGACTATCATTCCTTTCCTCGGGATACTTCAGCTGGTGACGATCATTCCTTTCCTCGGGATACTTCAGCTAGTGACTATCATTCCTTTCCTCGGGATACTTCAGCTGGTGACTATCATTCCTTTCCTCGGGATACTTCAGCTGGTGACTATCATTCCTTTCCTCGGGATACTTCAACTGGTGACTATCATTCCTTTCCTCGGGATACTTCAGCTGGTGACTATCATTCCTTTCCTCGGGATACTTCAGCTGGTGACTATCATTCCTTTCCTCAGGATACTTCAACTGGTGACTATCATTCCTTTCCTCGGGATACTTCAGCTGGTGACTATCATTCCTTTCCTCGGGATACTTCAGCTGGTGACTATCATTCCTTTCCTCGGGATACTTCAGCTGGTGACTATCATTCCTTTCCTCAGGATACTTCAACTGGTGACTATCATTCCTTTCCTCGGGATACTTCAGCTGGTGACTATCATTCCTTTCCTCGGGATACTTCAGCTGGTGACTATCATTCCTTTCCTCGGGATACTTCAGCTGGTGACTATCATTCCTTTCCTCGGGATACTTCAGCTGGTGACTATCATTCCTTTCCTCGGGATACTTCAGCTGGTGACTATCATTCCTTTCCTCGGGATACTTCAGCTGGTGACTATCATTCCTTTCCTCGGGATACTTCAGCTGGTGACTATCTGGGAGAAGAAAGAAAAAGGAGCAGTCTGTTTCTGCATAAATCTGATAGATTTATTGACGGAACAAGTAAATAGTCGGCTTACGTTTTCGGCATGAATAGCCTTCAGCAGAGCCTTGAGTAGGAGGCATTTATATACCCTCCCAGAGCAGTGTCCCACTCATCATGTCAATAATATCAATACTGTCAGTAGTAGCAACTACACAGGTTATTCAAGCAAGAGTGTGATCATTATTCAAGACTCCTCCACGGAAGAATCTTTACAGAGCTGTTGTCTTCAGAATAAACTCATATTAAAGATCTGGTAATCTTTTATATCAGTAGCAGTCAATTATTAATCGTCTCCTTATTCAGTCTCATCTGAACGTCGTAAAATTCTTGGATATCTTCGCGAACCCTGGCTAGCAAGTTGAATCAGCAATAGTTAGTTTAATTATTTATTTAGTTTAATTATTTAATTGTTTAGTTTAATTATTTATTTACTAAATGACTAATTAATTACATATACACAAGATGGATCATACATTGATTACTAATTATGTCATAAAAGAAAACATCCCTAGTGGATGGAACCGATTTGACGGCTGGTTACACAAAGAAAGGGGGTTGGGTTTGAATGAAAGAGCGGGAAGACTGAGGAAAAGAAGGATTGGGTCTCTATTGGACCTTATGAAGCTGTGCTATCGTAAATACAGAATCTTATGCATTCTAAATAACCGCCCATTCGGAAAAGGAAAATGCAATAAATATATTTACTCTGAGCTGTGCTTCGATAGATTGGTCGAAGATGGAAGGCTGGGTTGCCCAGCAGAGATCTCCTTTGTCCTTTGAAGAATATTTCTGGGTGGATACGTTGTAGTCTGTCGTCGTGTGGTAGAATGGATATGTTGTAGCATCTTGTCGTTCTAAAGAGATTGTCTGTCCTTCCCTATGCCACGCACATTTTACAGCTGCTGCTGATACATCCTAGACGTTGAGTTATCACTTCTTTAGTGAATAAGAGTTCAAAGTTCATACCAAGTTGCCATACTATGAGCTCATGCTATATTCTGGCTGGTATAATCGAAATTCATCCTTCCAGCGTAGCGATCGTCACCTCCACGTTAAAAATCCCCCTTTTTAACGTATGGACATCAGTCCTCACGTCATCGGGAACACAGTGTTCATTTTGTTAGGTTGTACTCGTTCAACCATTCGCAACTAGAGCTCATGCTGAGGTTTGTTTAGTTCACCGTGAATTGGGTCACGGGGGCTCTTATATAAATTTAGAAAAGGGGTTGGTTCATTTACAACCAATGCCTATTTGCGTGGGTGTGGCCACTGAGTGAGCATATTTTACTTATGAAGTCTCTCATTTTAAAAACTTTTAATCACTGCAGCCTCGTTCCATGGCGAGGGGACTATCACTGTAGCCTCGGTCCACGGCGAGGGGACTATCACTGTAGCCTCGGTCCACGGCGAGGGGACTACCACTGTAGCCTCGGTCCACGGCGAGGGGCCTATCACTGTAGTCACGGTCCACGGCGAGGGGCCTATCACTGTAGTCACGGTCCACGGCGAGGGGCCTATCACTGTAGTCACGGTCCACGGCGAGGGGACTATCACTGTAGTCACGGTCCACGGCGAGGGGACTATCACTGCAGCTGCGTCTTTTTCATTATTTCAGCTTTTGTCTCAGTCAATTGATTTGCTGCAGTTTCACCCTAGTCTAAGGAATTGACCGTTGGGAATGTTACTTTTTAGAGGTTTAGGAAGATTACTGTCATAGCTTAGGAGCGTGTTCCTACTGAGAGGTTTACGATTACTGTCATAGCTTAGGAGCGTGTTCCTACTGAGAGGTTTACGATTACTGTCATAGCTTAGGAGCGTGTTCCTACTGAGAGGTTTAGGATGACTACTGTCATAGCTTAGGAGCGTGTTCCTACTGAGAGGTTTACGATTACTGTCATAGCTTAGGAGCGTGTTCCTACTGAGAGGTTTACGATTACTGTCATAGCTTAGGAGCATGTTCCTACTGAGAGGTTTATGATTACTGTCATAGCTTAGGAGCGTGTTCCTACTGAGAGGTTTAGGAAGATTACTGTCATAGCTTAGGAGCGTATTCCTACTGAGAGGTTTATGATTACTGTCATAGCTTAGGAGCGTGTTCCTACTGAGAGGTTTAGGAAGATTACTGTCATAGCTTAGGAGCGTGTTCCTACTGAGAGGTTTAGGAGGATTACTGTCATAGCTTAGGAGCGTGTTCCTACTGAGAGGTTTAGGATGACTACTGTCATAGCTTAGGAGCGTGTTCCTACTGAGAGGTTTAGGAAGATTACTGTCATAGCTTAGGAGCGTGTTCCTACTGAGAGGTTTAGGAGGATTACTGTCATAGCTTAGGAGCGTGTTCCTACTGAGAGGTTTATGATTACTGTCATAGCTTAGGAGCGTGTTCTTACTGAGAGGTTTATGATGACTACTGTCATAGCTTAGGAGCGTGTTCCTACTGAGAGGTTTACGATTACTGTCATAGCTTAGGAGCGTGTTCCTACTGAGAGGTTTATGAAAAATAGTAGTTTCAAGCATATCACCTTTTTAAAAACATTGAGGTTGAGGAAATTGAAATAGGAAGCACAATGCTCCAGTATGCCTCAATGATGAACCTGTATGTGGGCATGGTATTTAAATTGAACTTAATGTAAATTATTCATGTGTATTAGTGGAGTCATCCACCTCTGGCCTGCTCGCCTCCCTACCGCTGAGGAAGTACAGTTCCCGCTCAGCCCAGTCAAAACTGTTCGCTGCTCTGGCCCCCCAATGGTGGAACAAACTCCCTCACAACGCCAGGACAGCGGAGTCAATCACCACCTTCCGGAGACACCTGAAACCCCACCTCTTCAAGAAATACCTAGGATAGGATAAAGTAATCCTTCTCACCCCCCCTTAAATGATTTAGATGCACTATTGTAAAGTGGCTGTTCCACTGGATGTCAGAAGGTGAATTCACCAATTTGTAAGTCGCTCTGGATAAGAGCGTCTGCTAAATGACTTAAATGTAAATGTAAATGTTAAATGATGGAGTTGTCATAGAACACAAATCTACTCAAGTCCTTCTCTGTGCCCCTCCAGACTACCAGAATACCGTCGGCTCCACAGGACAATATTAGAAAGAAAAATAACACTTTAGAGACATGTAAATTATTTTTTTTCTTCCCGCACACCCATACAGAAATTAGCATAATCCCCATTTTATAATTCCCATCGCTGTTCCCTGGTTTTGGAGGTAAAAAAAAAAAAGAGCCAGCATATTGAAAATAGTTCCTAGATAACGCCATTTTGGGTTAATGTGAAAATAAAACCAGAATGAGGCAGCAGACCTTCAGGGCGTTTATCTAGATAGTGGGAGAGGGCTTCTAGGCCTCCTGCACGGGGGTCATGATTCTATAAACATCTTGAACATCCATAGTTACAAGTATATCATTAGATTGAACTCCTCAAGGATCTCTAGCCTATTAGTGGTGTCACCCAAGAATGCTGGGAGGAAGAAACCAACTTTAAAAATAAAAAAAATGTATTTTACAAATTTGGGATAGGGGTTCCGTGAGGCTATCATTATCATGGACTATAGGCCTCAGGAAGTAGAACCGGTAGACTGGCGGATATACGAATTGGTCCCAAAATACCTGACTCTCAGGTTTATTTCATATCATCAACACCTATGCACATAATAGGAGTATTATCAATTGTGTAAAGTTATTGTTCTTGTATCAACCATCTAATAGATATTAAAGGTCTCCTTGACTTGTATTGAATGTAGGCTCTTAGATTAACTGTGTTTTCATTTGTTCTCTCAGGATGAAGAGGAAGTTCTACTCGTGGGATGAGTGTATGAACTTACGAGAAGTCAAGGTAGGAAGCTGTCACCACGCCCTGATCAGAGAGAGCCCTTGGTTCTCTATGCTATTGTAGATCTGGGGCGTGACTAGGGGGGGTGTTCTAGTTTTTTTTCTCTTCTATTTCTATGTTGGTGTGCTTGGTATGGTTCCCAATTTGAGGCAGCTGATTATCGTTGTTTCTAATTGGGGATCATATTTAAGTTCTCTATTGTTCCCACCTGGGTTGTGGGATATCGTTTTTGGTTAGTGCTTTGTTGCGCTCCGTGACGGCACGGTTGTTATGTCCCTTGTATTGTTGTTGTAAGTTTCACTGTTAAAGAACATGTGGAACTCTACGCACGCTGTGCCTTGGTCCACTCATTTACACACGCGTGACAGGAACCTCTATCTGAAATGGCACCCTGCTCACTATAGCGCACTGCTTTTGACCAGGGGCGAAGTGCAATATATAGGCTGCCATTTCAAATGCATCCTCAGGCAATTTAAAACCACCATGACATTTTTAAAACTTTAAGCTCTGTCGCATTTGGACCAGCCAGAACCCCAATGCCTAAAGTTGGACGCTCTCTTTGCCCTGGGATAAAATAATATCTTCCCCAGTGATTTACGCTGATGTTCAGTTACTGCCATAAAAGGACAGCTGTTGATTTTCACTATTTTCACTATTTTCACTATTTTTGAGTGAGAACAAGCTTTTGGGACATGGGATCCCCAAGCGACATGTGAACCGTTTTTGAGTTAATAAATCCCCTTCTTTGAGTGCTGACCTGCCCTGTCTGTCTCTTTTCACTACCGTATGACCCACTCCTACACCTACAGAGTTGTTACAACCACTCAGTAATCTCTCCTACACCTACAGAGTTGTTACAACCACTCAGTAATCTCTCCTACACCTACAGAGTTGTTACAACCACTCAGTAATCTCTCCTACACCTACAGAGTTGTTACAACCACTCAGTAATCTCTCCTACACCTACAGAGTTGTTACAACCACTCAGTAATCTCTCCTACACCTACAGAGTTGTTACAACCACTCAGTAATCTCTCCTACACCTACAGAGTTGTTACAACCACTCAGTAATCTCTCCTACACCTACAGAGTTGTTACAACCACTCAGTAATCTCTCCTACACCTACAGAGTTGTTACAACCACTCAGTAATCTCTCCTACACCTACAGAGTTGTTACAACCACTCAGTAATCTCTCCTACACCTACAGAGTTGTTACAACCACTCAGTAATCTCTCCTACACCTACAGAGTTGTTACAACCACTCAGTAATCTCTCCTACACCTACAGAGTTGTTACAACCACTCGGTAATCTCTCCTACACCTACAGAGTTGTTACAACCACTCGGTAATCTCTCCTACACCTACAGAGTTGTTACAACCTCTCAGTTCTCTCCTACACCTACAGAGTTGTTACAACCACTCAGTTCTCTCCTACACCTACAGAGTTGTTACAACCTCTCAGTAATCTCTCCTACACCTACAGAGTTGTTACAACCACTCAGTAATCTCTCCTACACCTACAGAGTTGTTACAACCACTCAGTTCTCTCCTACACCTACAGAGTTGTTACAACCTCTCAGTAATCTCTCCTACACCTACAGAGTTGTTACAACCTCTCAGTTCTCTCCTACACCTACAGAGTTGTTACAACCTCTCAGTAATCTCTCCTACACCTACAGAGTTGTTACAACCTCTCAGTAATCTCTCCTACACCTACAGAGTTGTTACAACCACTCAGTAATCTCTCCTACACCTACAGAGTTGTTACAACCACTCAGTTCTCTCCTACACCTACAGAGTTGTTACAACCACTCAGTAATCTCTCCTACACCTACAGAGTTGTTACAACCACTCAGTAATCTCTCCTACACCTACAGAGTTGTTACAACCACTCAGTTCTCTCCTACACCTACAGAGTTGTTACAACCACTCAGTAATCTCTCCTACACCTACAGAGTTGTTACAACCACTCAGTAATCTCTCCTACACCTACAGAGTTGTTACAACCACTCAGTAATCTCTCCTACACCTACAGAGTTGTTACAACCACTCAGTAATCTCTCCTACACCTACAGAGTTGTTACAACCACTCAGTAATCTCTCCTACACCTACAGAGTTGTTACAACCACTCAGTAATCTCTCCTACACCTACAGAGTTGTTACAACCACTCAGTAATCTCTCCTACACCTACAGAGTTGTTACAACCTCTCAGTAATCTCTCCTACACCTACAGAGTTGTTACAACCACTCAGTAATCTCTCCTACACCTACAGAGTTGTTACAACCACTCAGTAATCTCTCCTACACCTACAGAGTTGTTACAACCTCTCAGTAATCTCTCCTACACCTACAGAGTTGTTACAACCACTCAGTAATCTCTCCTACACCTACAGAGTTGTTACAACCTCTCAGTAATCTCTCCTACACCTACAGAGTTGTTACAACCACTCAGTAATCTCTCCTACACCTACAGAGTTGTTACAACCACTCAGTAATCTCTCCTACACCTACAGAGTTGTTACAACCACTCAGTAATCTCTCCTACACCTACAGAGTTGTTACAACCTCTCAGTTCTCTCCTACACCTACAGAGTTGTTACAACCACTCAGTAATCTCTCCTACACCTACAGAGTTGTTACAACCACTCAGTAATCTCTCCTACACCTACAGAGTTGTTACAACCACTCAGTAATCTCTCCTACACCTACAGAGTTGTTACAACCACTCAGTTCTCTCCTACACCTACAGAGTTGTTACAACCACTCAGTAATCTCTCCTACACCTACAGAGTTGTTACAACCACTCAGTAATCTCTCCTACACCTACAGAGTTGTTACAACCTCTCAGTTCTCTCCTACACCTACAGAGTTGTTACAACCACTCAGTAATCTCTCCTACACCTACAGAGTTGTTACAACCACTCAGTTCTCTCCTACACCTACAGAGTTGTTACAACCACTCAGTAATCTCTCCTACACCTACAGAGTTGTTACAACCTCTCAGTTCTCTCCTACACCTACAGAGTTGTTACAACCACTCAGTTCTCTCCTACACCTACAGAGTTGTTACAACCTCTCAGTAATCTCTCCTACACCTACAGAGTTGTTACAACCACTCAGTAATCTCTCCTACACCTACAGAGTTGTTACAACCACTCAGTTCTCTCCTACACCTACAGAGTTGTTACAACCTCTCAGTAATCTCTCCTACACCTACAGAGTTGTTACAACCTCTCAGTTCTCTCCTACACCTACAGAGTTGTTACAACCTCTCAGTAATCTCTCCTACACCTACAGAGTTGTTACAACCTCTCAGTAATCTCTCCTACACCTACAGAGTTGTTACAACCACTCAGTAATCTCTCCTACACCTACAGAGTTGTTACAACCACTCAGTTCTCTCCTACACCTACAGAGTTGTTACAACCACTCAGTAATCTCTCCTACACCTACAGAGTTGTTACAACCACTCAGTAATCTCTCCTACACCTACAGAGTTGTTACAACCACTCAGTTCTCTCCTACACCTACAGAGTTGTTACAACCACTCAGTAATCTCTCCTACACCTACAGAGTTGTTACAACCACTCAGTAATCTCTCCTACACCTACAGAGTTGTTACAACCTCTCAGTTCTCTCCTACACCTACAGAGTTGTTACAACCACTCAGTAATCTCTCCTACACCTACAGAGTTGTTACAACCACTCAGTAATCTCTCCTACACCTACAGAGTTGTTACAACCACTCAGTAATCTCTCCTACACCTACAGAGTTGTTACAACCACTCAGTAATCTCTCCTACACCTACAGAGTTGTTACAACCTCTCAGTTCTCTCCTACACCTACAGAGTTGTTACAACCACTCAGTAATCTCTCCTACACCTACAGAGTTGTTACAACCACTCAGTAATCTCTCCTACACCTACAGAGTTGTTACAACCTCTCAGTAATCTCTCCTACACCTACAGAGTTGTTACAACCTCTCAGTTCTCTCCTACACCTACAGAGTTGTTACAACCACTCAGTAATCTCTCCTACACCTACAGAGTTGTTACAACCACTCAGTAATCTCTCCTACACCTACAGAGTTGTTACAACCACTCAGTAATCTCTCCTACACCTACAGAGTTGTTACAACCTCTCAGTAATCTCTCCTACACCTACAGAGTTGTTACAACCACTCAGTAATCTCTCCTACACCTACAGAGTTGTTACAACCTCTCAGTAATCTCTCCTACACCTACAGAGTTGTTACAACCACTCAGTAATCTCTCCTACACCTACAGAGTTGTTACAACCACTCAGTAATCTCTCCTACACCTACAGAGTTGTTACAACCACTCAGTAATCTCTCCTACACCTACAGAGTTGTTACAACCTCTCAGTTCTCTCCTACACCTACAGAGTTGTTACAACCACTCAGTAATCTCTCCTACACCTACAGAGTTGTTACAACCACTCAGTAATCTCTCCTACACCTACAGAGTTGTTACAACCACTCAGTAATCTCTCCTACACCTACAGAGTTGTTACAACCACTCAGTTCTCTCCTACACCTACAGAGTTGTTACAACCTCTCAGTAATCTCTCCTACACCTACAGAGTTGTTACAACCTCTCAGTAATCTCTCCTACACCTACAGAGTTGTTACAACCACTCAGTAATCTCTCCTACACCTACAGAGTTGTTACAACCACTCAGTTCTCTCCTACACCTACAGAGTTGTTACAACCACTCAGTAATCTCTCCTACACCTACAGAGTTGTTACAACCACTCAGTAATCTCTCCTACACCTACAGAGTTGTTACAACCACTCAGTTCTCTCCTACACCTACAGAGTTGTTACAACCACTCAGTAATCTCTCCTACACCTACAGAGTTGTTACAACCACTCAGTAATCTCTCCTACACCTACAGAGTTGTTACAACCTCTCAGTTCTCTCCTACACCTACAGAGTTGTTACAACCACTCAGTAATCTCTCCTACACCTACAGAGTTGTTACAACCTCTCAGTTCTCTCCTACACCTACAGAGTTGTTACAACCACTCAGTAATCTCTCCTACACCTACAGAGTTGTTACAACCACTCAGTAATCTCTCCTACACCTACAGAGTTGTTACAACCACTCAGTAATCTCTCCTACACCTACAGAGTTGTTACAACCACTCAGTAATCTCTCCTACACCTACAGAGTTGTTACAACCTCTCAGTTCTCTCCTACACCTACAGAGTTGTTACAACCACTCAGTAATCTCTCCTACACCTACAGAGTTGTTACAACCACTCAGTAATCTCTCCTACACCTACAGAGTTGTTACAACCTCTCAGTAATCTCTCCTACACCTACAGAGTTGTTACAACCACTCAGTAATCTCTCCTACACCTACAGAGTTGTTACAACCACTCAGTTCTCTCCTACACCTACAGAGTTGTTACAACCTCTCAGTAATCTCTCCTACACCTACAGAGTTGTTACAACCTCTCAGTTCTCTCCTACACCTACAGAGTTGTTACAACCTCTCAGTAATCTCTCCTACACCTACAGAGTTGTTACAACCTCTCAGTAATCTCTCCTACACCTACAGAGTTGTTACAACCACTCAGTAATCTCTCCTACACCTACAGAGTTGTTACAACCACTCAGTTCTCTCCTACACCTACAGAGTTGTTACAACCACTCAGTAATCTCTCCTACACCTACAGAGTTGTTACAACCACTCAGTAATCTCTCCTACACCTACAGAGTTGTTACAACCACTCAGTTCTCTCCTACACCTACAGAGTTGTTACAACCACTCAGTAATCTCTCCTACACCTACAGAGTTGTTACAACCACTCAGTAATCTCTCCTACACCTACAGAGTTGTTACAACCTCTCAGTTCTCTCCTACACCTACAGAGTTGTTACAACCACTCAGTAATCTCTCCTACACCTACAGAGTTGTTACAACCACTCAGTAATCTCTCCTACACCTACAGAGTTGTTACAACCACTCAGTAATCTCTCCTACACCTACAGAGTTGTTACAACCACTCAGTAATCTCTCCTACACCTACAGAGTTGTTACAACCTCTCAGTTCTCTCCTACACCTACAGAGTTGTTACAACCACTCAGTAATCTCTCCTACACCTACAGAGTTGTTACAACCACTCAGTAATCTCTCCTACACCTACAGAGTTGTTACAACCTCTCAGTAATCTCTCCTACACCTACAGAGTTGTTACAACCTCTCAGTTCTCTCCTACACCTACAGAGTTGTTACAACCACTCAGTAATCTCTCCTACACCTACAGAGTTGTTACAACCACTCAGTAATCTCTCCTACACCTACAGAGTTGTTACAACCACTCAGTAATCTCTCCTACACCTACAGAGTTGTTACAACCTCTCAGTAATCTCTCCTACACCTACAGAGTTGTTACAACCACTCAGTAATCTCTCCTACACCTACAGAGTTGTTACAACCACTCACACTCTCAGTAATCTCTCCTACACCTACAGAGTTGTTACAACCACTCAGTAATCTCTCCTACACCTACAGAGTTGTTACAACCACTCAGTAATCTCTCCTACACCTACAGAGTTGTTACAACCACTCAGTAATCTCTCCTACACCTACAGAGTTGTTACAACCTCTCAGTTCTCTCCTACACCTACAGAGTTGTTACAACCACTCAGTAATCTCTCCTACACCTACAGAGTTGTTACAACCACTCAGTAATCTCTCCTACACCTACAGAGTTGTTACAACCACTCAGTAATCTCTCCTACACCTACAGAGTTGTTACAACCACTCAGTTCTCTCCTACACCTACAGAGTTGTTACAACCTCTCAGTAATCTCTCCTACACCTACAGAGTTGTTACAACCTCTCAGTAATCTCTCCTACACCTACAGAGTTGTTACAACCACTCAGTAATCTCTCCTACACCTACAGAGTTGTTACAACCACTCAGTTCTCTCCTACACCTACAGAGTTGTTACAACCACTCAGTAATCTCTCCTACACCTACAGAGTTGTTACAACCACTCAGTAATCTCTCCTACACCTACAGAGTTGTTACAACCACTCAGTTCTCTCCTACACCTACAGAGTTGTTACAACCACTCAGTAATCTCTCCTACACCTACAGAGTTGTTACAACCACTCAGTAATCTCTCCTACACCTACAGAGTTGTTACAACCTCTCAGTTCTCTCCTACACCTACAGAGTTGTTACAACCACTCAGTAATCTCTCCTACACCTACAGAGTTGTTACAACCTCTCAGTTCTCTCCTACACCTACAGAGTTGTTACAACCACTCAGTAATCTCTCCTACACCTACAGAGTTGTTACAACCACTCAGTAATCTCTCCTACACCTACAGAGTTGTTACAACCACTCAGTAATCTCTCCTACACCTACAGAGTTGTTACAACCACTCAGTAATCTCTCCTACACCTACAGAGTTGTTACAACCTCTCAGTTCTCTCCTACACCTACAGAGTTGTTACAACCACTCAGTAATCTCTCCTACACCTACAGAGTTGTTACAACCACTCAGTAATCTCTCCTACACCTACAGAGTTGTTACAACCTCTCAGTAATCTCTCCTACACCTACAGAGTTGTTACAACCTCTCAGTTCTCTCCTACACCTACAGAGTTGTTACAACCACTCAGTAATCTCTCCTACACCTACAGAGTTGTTACAACCACTCAGTAATCTCTCCTACACCTACAGAGTTGTTACAACCACTCAGTAATCTCTCCTACACCTACAGAGTTGTTACAACCACTCAGTTCTCTCCTACACCTACAGAGTTGTTACAACCTCTCAGTAATCTCTCCTACACCTACAGAGTTGTTACAACCTCTCAGTAATCTCTCCTACACCTACAGAGTTGTTACAACCACTCAGTAATCTCTCCTACACCTACAGAGTTGTTACAACCACTCAGTTCTCTCCTACACCTACAGAGTTGTTACAACCACTCAGTAATCTCTCCTACACCTACAGAGTTGTTACAACCACTCAGTAATCTCTCCTACACCTACAGAGTTGTTACAACCACTCAGTTCTCTCCTACACCTACAGAGTTGTTACAACCACTCAGTAATCTCTCCTACACCTACAGAGTTGTTACAACCACTCAGTAATCTCTCCTACACCTACAGGGTCCTGTGTGGCTCAGTCGGTAGAGCATGGCGCTTGCAACGCCAAGCGTCGTGGGTTCGATTCCCGCTGGGGCCACCCATATGTAAAAGTAGTGGCCCCAGCCGACTTGTAAGTCGCTTTGGACAAAAGCGTCTGCTAAATGGGATATATTTTTATATTTACAGAGTTGTTACAACCTCTCAGTTCTCTCCTACACCTACAGAGTTGTTACAACCACTCAGTAATCTCTCCTACACCTACAGAGTTGTTACAACCACTCAGTAATCTCTCCTACACCTACAGAGTTGTTACAACCACTCAGTAATCTCTCCTACACCTACAGAGTTGTTACAACCACTCAGTTCTCTCCTACACCTACAGAGTTGTTACAACCTCTCAGTAATCTCTCCTACACCTACAGAGTTGTTACAACCTCTCAGTAATCTCTCCTACACCTACAGAGTTGTTACAACCACTCAGTAATCTCTCCTACACCTACAGAGTTGTTACAACCACTCAGTTCTCTCCTACACCTACAGAGTTGTTACAACCACTCAGTAATCTCTCCTACACCTACAGAGTTGTTACAACCACTCAGTAATCTCTCCTACACCTACAGAGTTGTTACAACCACTCAGTTCTCTCCTACACCTACAGAGTTGTTACAACCACTCAGTAATCTCTCCTACACCTACAGAGTTGTTACAACCACTCAGTAATCTCTCCTACACCTACAGAGTTGTTACAACCTCTCAGTTCTCTCCTACACCTACAGAGTTGTTACAACCACTCAGTAATCTCTCCTACACCTACAGAGTTGTTACAACCTCTCAGTTCTCTCCTACACCTACAGAGTTGTTACAACCACTCAGTAATCTCTCCTACACCTACAGAGTTGTTACAACCACTCAGTAATCTCTCCTACACCTACAGAGTTGTTACAACCACTCAGTAATCTCTCCTACACCTACAGAGTTGTTACAACCACTCAGTAATCTCTCCTACACCTACAGAGTTGTTACAACCTCTCAGTTCTCTCCTACACCTACAGAGTTGTTACAACCACTCAGTAATCTCTCCTACACCTACAGAGTTGTTACAACCACTCAGTAATCTCTCCTACACCTACAGAGTTGTTACAACCTCTCAGTAATCTCTCCTACACCTACAGAGTTGTTACAACCTCTCAGTTCTCTCCTACACCTACAGAGTTGTTACAACCACTCAGTAATCTCTCCTACACCTACAGAGTTGTTACAACCACTCAGTAATCTCTCCTACACCTACAGAGTTGTTACAACCACTCAGTAATCTCTCCTACACCTACAGAGTTGTTACAACCTCTCAGTAATCTCTCCTACACCTACAGAGTTGTTACAACCACTCAGTAATCTCTCCTACACCTACAGAGTTGTTACAACCTCTCAGTAATCTCTCCTACACCTACAGAGTTGTTACAACCACTCAGTAATCTCTCCTACACCTACAGAGTTGTTACAACCACTCAGTAATCTCTCCTACACCTACAGAGTTGTTACAACCACTCAGTAATCTCTCCTACACCTACAGAGTTGTTACAACCTCTCAGTTCTCTCCTACACCTACAGAGTTGTTACAACCACTCAGTAATCTCTCCTACACCTACAGAGTTGTTACAACCACTCAGTAATCTCTCCTACACCTACAGAGTTGTTACAACCACTCAGTAATCTCTCCTACACCTACAGAGTTGTTACAACCACTCAGTAATCTCTCCTACACCTACAGAGTTGTTACAACCACTCAGTAATCTCTCCTACACCTACAGAGTTGTTACAACCACTCAGTAATCTCTCCTACACCTACAGAGTTGTTACAACCACTCAGTAATCTCTCCTACACCTACAGAGTTGTTACAACCACTCAGTAATCTCTCCTACACCTACAGAGTTGTTACAACCACTCAGTAATCTCTCCTACACCTACAGAGTTGTTACAACCACTCAGTAATCTCTCCTACACCTACAGAGTTGTTACAACCACTCAGTAATCTCTCCTACACCTACAGAGTTGTTACAACCACTCAGTAATCTCTCCTACACCTACAGAGTTGTTACAACCACTCAGTAATCTCTCCTACACCTACAGAGTTGTTACAACCTCTCAGTAATCTCTCCTACACCTACAGAGTTGTTACAACCACTCAGTAATCTCTCCTACACCTACAGAGTTGTTACAACCACTCAGTAATCTCTCCTACACCTACAGAGTTGTTACAACCTCTCAGTAATCTCTCCTACACCTACAGAGTTGTTACAACCACTCAGTAATCTCTCCTACACCTACAGAGTTGTTACAACCTCTCAGTAATCTCTCCTACACCTACAGAGTTGTTACAACCACTCAGTAATCTCTCCTACACCTACAGAGTTGTTACAACCACTCAGTAATCTCTCCTACACCTACAGAGTTGTTACAACCACTCAGTAATCTCTCCTACACCTACAGAGTTGTTACAACCTCTCAGTTCTCTCCTACACCTACAGAGTTGTTACAACCACTCAGTAATCTCTCCTACACCTACAGAGTTGTTACAACCACTCAGTAATCTCTCCTACACCTACAGAGTTGTTACAACCACTCAGTAATCTCTCCTACACCTACAGAGTTGTTACAACCACTCAGTTCTCTCCTACACCTACAGAGTTGTTACAACCACTCAGTAATCTCTCCTACACCTACAGAGTTGTTACAACCACTCAGTTCTCTCCTACACCTACAGAGTTGTTACAACCACTCAGTAATCACTCCTACACCTACAGAGTTGTTACAACCACTCAGTAATCTCTCCTACACCTACAGAGTTGTTACAACCACTCAGTAATCTCTCCTACACCTACAGAGTTGTTACAACCACTCAGTAATCTCTCCTACACCTACAGAGTTGTTACAACCACTCAGTAATCTCTCCTACACCTACAGAGTTGTTACAACCACTCAGTAATCTCTCCTACACCTACAGAGTTGTTACAACCACTCAGTAATCTCTCCTACACCTACAGAGTTGTTACAACCTCTCAGTTCTCTCCTACACCTACAGAGTTGTTACAACCACTCAGTAATCTCTCCTACACCTACAGAGTTGTTACAACCACTCAGTAATCTCTCCTACACCTACAGAGTTGTTACAACCTCTCAGTTCTCTCCTACACCTACAGAGTTGTTACAACCACTCAGTAATCTCTCCTACACCTACAGAGTTGTTACAACCACTCAGTAATCTCTCCTACACCTACAGAGTTGTTACAACCACTCAGTTCTCTCCTACACCTACAGAGTTGTTACAACCACTCAGTAATCTCTCCTACACCTACAGAGTTGTTACAACCACTCAGTAATCTCTCATACACCTACAGAGTTGTTACAACCTCTCAGTAATCTCTCCTACACCTACAGAGTTGTTACAACCACTCAGTAATCTCTCCTACACCTACAGAGTTGTTACAACCTCTCAGTTCTCTCCTACACCTACAGAGTTGTTACAACCTCTCAGTAATCTCTCCTACACCTACAGAGTTGTTACAACCACTCAGTTCTCTCCTACACCTACAGAGTTGTTACAACCACTCAGTAATCTCTCCTACACCTACAGAGTTGTTACAACCACTCAGTAATCTCTCCTACACCTACAGAGTTGTTACAACCACTCAGTAATCTCTCCTACACCTACAGAGTTGTTACAACCACTCAGTTCTCTCCTACACCTACAGAGTTGTTACAACCACTCAGTAATCTCTCCTACACCTACAGAGTTGTTACAACCTCTCAGTTCTCTCCTACACCTACAGAGTTGTTACAACCACTCAGTAATCTCTCCTACACCTACAGAGTTGTTACAACCACTCAGTAATCTCTCCTACACCTACAGAGTTGTTACAACCACTCAGTAATCTCTCCTACACCTACAGAGTTGTTACAACCACTCAGTAATCTCTCCTACACCTACAGAGTTGTTACAACCACTCAGTAATCTCTCCTGCACCTACAGAGTTGTTACAACCACTCAGTAATCTCTCCTACACCTACAGAGTTGTTACAACCACTCAGTAATCTCTCCTACACCTACAGAGTTGTTACAACCACTCAGTAATCTCTCCTACACCTACAGAGTTGTTACAACCTCTCAGTTCTCTCCTACACCTACAGAGTTGTTACAACCACTCAGTAATCTCTCCTACACCTACAGAGTTGTTACAACCACTCAGTAATCTCTCCTACACCTACAGAGTTGTTACAACCACTCAGTAATCTCTCCTACACCTACAGAGTTGTTACAACCACTCAGTAATCTCTCCTACACCTACAGAGTTGTTACAACCACTCAGTAATCTCTCCTACACCTACAGAGTTGTTACAACCACTCAGTAATCTCTCCTACACCTACAGAGTTGTTACAACCACTCAGTAATCTCTCCTACACCTACAGAGTTGTTACAACCACTCAGTAATCTCTCCTACACCTACAGAGTTGTTACAACCACTCAGTAATCTCTCCTACACCTACAGAGTTGTTACAACCACTCAGTAATCTCTCCTACACCTACAGAGTTGTTACAACCACTCAGTAATCTCTCCTACACCTACAGAGTTGTTACAACCACTCAGTAATCTCTCCTACACCTACAGAGTTGTTACAACCACTCAGTTCTCTCCTACACCTACAGAGTTGTTACAACCACTCAGTAATCTCTCCTACACCTACAGAGTTGTTACAACCACTCAGTTCTCTCCTACACCTACAGAGTTGTTACAACCACTCAGTAATCACTCCTACACCTACAGAGTTGTTACAACCACTCAGTAATCTCTCCTACACCTACAGAGTTGTTACAACCACTCAGTAATCTCTCCTACACCTACAGAGTTGTTACAACCACTCAGTAATCTCTCCTACACCTACAGAGTTGTTACAACCACTCAGTAATCTCTCCTACACCTACAGAGTTGTTACAACCACTCAGTAATCTCTCCTACACCTACAGAGTTGTTACAACCACTCAGTAATCTCTCCTACACCTACAGAGTTGTTACAACCTCTCAGTTCTCTCCTACACCTACAGAGTTGTTACAACCACTCAGTAATCTCTCCTACACCTACAGAGTTGTTACAACCACTCAGTAATCTCTCCTACACCTACAGAGTTGTTACAACCTCTCAGTTCTCTCCTACACCTACAGAGTTGTTACAACCACTCAGTAATCTCTCCTACACCTACAGAGTTGTTACAACCACTCAGTAATCTCTCCTACACCTACAGAGTTGTTACAACCACTCAGTTCTCTCCTACACCTACAGAGTTGTTACAACCACTCAGTAATCTCTCCTACACCTACAGAGTTGTTACAACCACTCAGTAATCTCTCATACACCTACAGAGTTGTTACAACCTCTCAGTAATCTCTCCTACACCTACAGAGTTGTTACAACCACTCAGTAATCTCTCCTACACCTACAGAGTTGTTACAACCTCTCAGTTCTCTCCTACACCTACAGAGTTGTTACAACCTCTCAGTAATCTCTCCTACACCTACAGAGTTGTTACAACCACTCAGTTCTCTCCTACACCTACAGAGTTGTTACAACCACTCAGTAATCTCTCCTACACCTACAGAGTTGTTACAACCACTCAGTAATCTCTCCTACACCTACAGAGTTGTTACAACCACTCAGTAATCTCTCCTACACCTACAGAGTTGTTACAACCACTCAGTTCTCTCCTACACCTACAGAGTTGTTACAACCACTCAGTAATCTCTCCTACACCTACAGAGTTGTTACAACCTCTCAGTTCTCTCCTACACCTACAGAGTTGTTACAACCACTCAGTAATCTCTCCTACACCTACAGAGTTGTTACAACCACTCAGTAATCTCTCCTACACCTACAGAGTTGTTACAACCACTCAGTAATCTCTCCTACACCTACAGAGTTGTTACAACCACTCAGTAATCTCTCCTACACCTACAGAGTTGTTACAACCACTCAGTAATCTCTCCTGCACCTACAGAGTTGTTACAACCACTCAGTAATCTCTCCTACACCTACAGAGTTGTTACAACCACTCAGTAATCTCTCCTACACCTACAGAGTTGTTACAACCACTCAGTAATCTCTCCTACACCTACAGAGTTGTTACAACCTCTCAGTTCTCTCCTACACCTACAGAGTTGTTACAACCACTCAGTAATCTCTCCTACACCTACAGAGTTGTTACAACCACTCAGTAATCTCTCCTACACCTACAGAGTTGTTACAACCACTCAGTAATCTCTCCTACACCTACAGAGTTGTTACAACCACTCAGTAATCTCTCCTACACCTACAGAGTTGTTACAACCACTCAGTAATCTCTCCTACACCTACAGAGTTGTTACAACCACTCAGTAATCTCTCCTACACCTACAGAGTTGTTACAACCACTCAGTAATCTATCCTACACCTACAGAGTTGTTACAACCACTCAGTAATCTCTCCTACACCTACAGAGTTGTTACAACCACTCAGTAATCTCTCCTACACCTACAGAGTTGTTACAACCACTCAGTAATCTCTCCTACACCTACAGAGTTGTTACAACCACTCAGTAATCTCTCCTACACCTACAGAGTTGTTACAACCTCTCAGTAATCTCTCCTGCACAATCTCTACTTAACATACTATAAATGTAGCATCTCACGCAATTACTCCAGATTTTAGTTCTGGGTTTCTGACATTTACCCACCTTTCTCATTTGACGTAAGAGTAAACATATGTTGTACATTAGCTAATGTCACTCCATACAAAGCAATATGTGTATGTTTTACGTTTCCAGTCTCTGAAGAAGTTGAGCCATGCCAACGTCGTGAAGCTGAAGGAGGTGATCCGAGAGAATGACCATCTCTACTTTGTCTTTGAGTACATGAAGGAAAACCTCTACCAGCTGATGAAGGACAGGTAGGGTCAATCAATCATCAATATTATCAATCAAATAACGAGAAACAATAACCAGTTTAATTTGTTACTAGTTATTTTTCAGGAAATAGTAGTTTGTTAATAGTATGTTATTTCTTGGACAGTTCAGATGGATGTAAATTGATCTGTAGTTGTTGAAATGAGACCTTTTATCTGTGAACGTTCCTATGTATGTATGATCTGATTGAGTCGTCATGTATTGAGGAAAGTTTTACATACAAGGATTGTGATATGTGGTTGTCTTTACCGAGCTCGGTTACCCCGAAAAACTGACTGTATGTCGCTCTGGATAAGAGCATCTGCTAAATGACTAAAATGTGAAATGTATTGATGTTCATCTTTCCAGACAGAGATTGTTCCCTGAGTCAGTGATCAGGAACATGCTGTTTCAGATATTACAGGGACTCTCCTTTATCCATAAACATGGTAGGTTCCCCAGCCCAGCGAGAGACCTCTCACTGAAGGTACAAGAGACACTGAGACTGAATATTGTAGGGATCCAGGATAATCCAGGTTAAAATTCCCACCGGTTGAGTTATTACCCTATTGGCGCGATGTGTAGGGTGTTTTCCTTTTCACTCCAGCGACCTGGGCTTGCGTCCCTGCCTCTCCCTTCGCTACAATATGATCACAATGCATAGCCTACTCGTAGTCGATTCTGAACGCTTGCCCAACCCCGTAGTCAGAGACAATATTATCCACCGGTCAAAATGATCTTTGAAAGGAATGCTGTTCATAACTATTCAAGCAATAGATCATGTATTGGCTACACTCTTAGCGAGATATACAAAAGTTCCAACAAAGGGTTCTTTGAGGAGCGATCGGGTTCTACGGAAGAATAACTATATTTGGAAGACCAGTGTTCTTTGTAAGGCAACGGGTTTAACATCCTAAGAATCATTTCTGGGAGAAAATGTTTTTTTTGTTTTTTTTAATGATTTTGAGCATTAGTGTTTACGTCCATGTTTAAACTATAACATCAGTTGAGTCATCCGATCAGTTTTTATGTGTGTGTGTTTTAAAGTGTACCTACATGGGAATATTTGTTCATGTACAGTTGAATTCGGAAGTTTACATACACCTTAGCCAAAAATATTTAAACTCAGTTTTTCACAATTCCTGACATTTAATCAGAGTAAAAAATCCCTGTCTTAGGTCAGTTAGGATCACCATTTTATTTTAAGAATGTGAAATGTCAGAATAATAGTAGAGAGTGATTTATTTCAGCTTTTATTTCTTTCATCACATTCCCAGTGGGTCAGAAGTTTACATACACTCAATTAGTATTTGGTAGCATTGCTTTTTTTTTTATTTAACTCGGGTCAAATGTTTCGGGTAGCCTTCCACAAGCTTCCAACAATAAGTTGGGTGAACTTTAGCCCATTCCTCTTGACAGAGCTGGTGTAACTGAGTCAGGTTTGTAGGCCTCCTTGCTCGCACATGCTTTTTCAGTTCTGCCCACACATTTTCTATAGGATTGAGGTCAGGGCTTTGTGATGGCCACTCCAATAACTTGACTTTGTGGTCCTTAAGCCATTTTGCCACAACTTTGGAAGTATGCTTGGAGTCATTGTCCATTTGGAAGACCCATTTGCGACCAAGCTTTAACTTCCTGACTTGAGATGTTGCTTCAATATATCCACATAATTTTTGTTCCTCATGAAGCCATCTATTTTGTGGAGTGCACCAGTCCCTCCTGCAGCAATGCACCCCCACAACATGATGCTGCCACCCCCATGCTTCACGGTTGGTATGGTGTTCTTCGGCTTGCAAGCATCCCCCTTTTTCCATCCAAACATAAAGATGGTCATTATGTCCAAACAGTTGTATTTTTGTTTCATCAGACCAGAGGACATTTCTCCAAAAAGTACGATCTTTGTCCCCATGTGCAGTTGCAAACCGTAGTCTGGCTTTTTTATGTCGGTTTTGGAGCAGTGGTTTCTTCCTTGCTGAGCAGGTTATGTCGATATAGGACTCTTTTTACTGTGGATATAGGACTCTTTTTACTGTGGATATAGGACTCTTTTTACTGTAGATATAGGACTCGTTTTACTGTGGATATAGGACTTGTTTTACTGTGGATATAGATACTTTTGTACCTGTTTCCTCCAGCATCTTCACAAGGTCCTTTGCTGTTGTTCTGGGATTGATTTGCACTTTTCGTACAAAGTACATTCATCTCTAGGAGACAGAACGCGTCTCCTTCCTGAGCGGTATGACGGCTGCGTGGTCCCATAGTGTTTATACTTGCGTACTATTGTTTGTACAGATGAATGTGGTACCTTCAGGCGTTTGGAAATGGCTCCCAAAGACAAACCAGACTTGTGGAGGTCTACAATTTTTTTCTGAGGTCTTGGCTGATTTCTTTTCATTTTCCCATGATGTCAAGCAAAGAGGTACTTTGAAGTTTGAAGGTACGCCTTGAAATACATCCACAGGTACACTTCCAATTGACTCAAATGATGTCAATTAGCCTATCAGAAGCTTCTAAAGCCATGATATAATTTTCGGGAATTTTCCAAGCTGTTTAAAGGCACAGTCAACTTAGTGTATGTAAACTTCTGACCCACTGGAATTGTGATACAGTGAAATAATCTGTCTGTAAACAATTGTTGGAAAAATGACTTGTGTCATGCACCAAGTAGATGTCCTAACCAACTTGCCAAAACTATAGTTTGGTAACAAGACATTTGTGGAGTGGTTGAAAAATGAGTTTTAATGACTCCAACATTAAGTGTATGCAAACTTCCGATTTCAACTGTATCTGGTATTCCCTTAATCATTTTACATAGTTGATATCTTTGCCATGATTTATTTATTTAAAATTAGTATTTTTTGTTATTTTGTGGTTGCAGAGAGTAGGAGATTAGAATGGAGCATGAGTGAACCAGTAGTCTATTTTATAGTACACAGCAAATTGGAAAAGAACCACAGTGTTAGTGTTTATAACCAGAGTTGAGTGTGATTGTCATTTTGACTCAGTTTTCAGTGTTTTAACCTACACAAACGCAAATTATTATCATATTTCCCAGCAGGATCTACTGCAGTTTGATTTTCAGAATGGTTTGTTTCAATATCTGTATGTCATGTGAAGTACATTGATTGGTTGATTAATCTTCTGCTACACAAAGATAAATAACATACATTGTTCTAAACAAATCCAAACTGTTAGTAGTTGGATGTATTGCACCCGTCACTGAGATGGTTGTTCCAGTTTAGATGATTTAGGACAGGTAGACTCATTGGTGAATCTGGTGAATCTTGGTGAATCTCACCTACCCTGGCAGTCATTCTGAATGCAATTGTTGGATATCCTCATTGTCTGGATTCCAATAGGAATTACACATCACTTTGCAGGCCAGTATAATGTGACTTGCAGGCCTGATGTGGCCTGTAAACCAGGAGTTTCCTACATCCACTGTGTTAGGGTATAACTAGGCCCTCAACGAAAGGCCTTGTGATAGATGTAATGTATTGTCATAAAGAGTTGGCCTTTAAATTGTAAGGTTGGTTGAACCGTTCTTGGTAGAACCCTTCAAAGGGTTGTAAGTATAACCATTTACAGGGGTTTCTATGGAGAACCCTACATAGAGGGTTCTAGGTAGAACACCAAAAGAGTTCCCGTATGCAAAGAACCCTATATGTTTCTACTTAGCACCTTTTGTAGTGTAGCTACATATACTGACTTGAGATGTGGGCTAGATGTGGGCTAGATATGTGCTGGGTATGGGCTAGATATGGGCTTGGTATTGGTATGGGCTGGGTATGGGCTAGATATGGGTATGGGCTAGATATGAGCTAGATATTGGCTGGGCATGGGCTTGGTTTAGGCTAGATATGGGGTGGGTATGGGCTAGATATGGGCATGGTATGGACTAGATATGGGCTGGGTATGGGCTAGATATGTGTATGGGCTAGATATGGGCATGGTATGGGTATGAACTAGATATGGGCATGGTATGGGCTAGATATGGGCTGGGTATGGGCTAGATATGTGTATGGGCTAAATATGGGCTAGATATGGGCATGGTATGGGTATGAACTAGATATGGGCATGGTATGGGCATGGTGTGGGCTAGATATGGGCATGGGCTATATATGGGCATGGTATGGGTATGGGCTAGATATGGGCATGGAATTGGTATGGGCTAGGTATGGGCGAGATTTGGGCATAGTATGGGCTAGATATTGGTATGGGATAGATGTGGGAATGGTATGGTATGGGCATAGGCTAGATATGGGTATGGGTTAGATATGGGTATGGGTTAGATATGGGCTTGGTATGGGCTAGATATGGGCCTGGTATGGGCTAGATATGGATATGGGCGAGGTATGGGTATGGGATATATATGGGTTCAATATGGTTATGAGCTAGATATGGGTATGGGCTAGATATGGGCGAGATATGGGTCTGGGCGAGATATGGTTATGGGCTAGGTATGGTTATGGGCTAGATATGGGCTGGATATGGGTGTGCGCTAGATATGGGCTTGGTATGGATAAGGGCTAGATATGGGTCCCGGTATGGGCTAGATATGGGTTTGGGCTAGATATGGGCTTGGTATGGGAATGGGCCAGATATGGGCATGGTATGGGCTAGATGTGGGTATGGGCTAAATATGGGCATGGTATGGGCTAGATATGGGCATGGGCTAGATATGGGTATGGGCCAGATATCGATATGGTGACGTGCCAGACATGGACTAGATATGAGTATGGGCTAGATATGGATATGGGCCAGATATCGATATGGTGATGTGCCAGACATGGACTAGATATGGGTATGGGCTAGATATGGATATGGGCCAGATATCGATATGGTGACGTGCCAGACATGGACTAGATATGGGTATGGGCTAGATATGGGCGAGATATAGATATGGGCGAGATATGGGCTAGATATGGTTATGGCCAAGATATGGGCATTATATGTAGGCTAGATATGGTTATGGGCTACATATGGGTGTGCCCTAGATATGGGCTTGGTATGGATATGGGCTAGATATGGGTCCTGGTATGGGCTAGATATGGGGTTTGGGCTTGGTATGGGTATGGACTTGGTATGGGCTAGATATGGGCTTGGTATGGGTATGGACTAGATATGGGCTTGGTATGGGTATGGGCTAGCTATGGGCTTGTGTATGGGCTTGGTATGGACTAGATATGGGCTTAGTATGGGTATGGGCTAGATATGGATTTGGGCAGGGTATGGGCTAGATATGGGCATGGTATGGGTATAGGCTAGATATGGCTATGGGCTAGATACGGGCCAGATATGGATAATGCATTGCTCTCTTTTTGTTTATAAAGCCCTCGTGTGCAAACTTCCACCATACTTTACTTCATTGTTAAATTATAGACATACGAGTCACCAGACCCACAGGGATGACTAACTCCGGAGGTCCCTTTTAATCTCCACTAAGTTAGGTTCATCTTCTTTGAGTGTTTCTGCATCGTATATGGTGCCCCCAGGGCAGTTCAAGTTGTTGATGGAAGACCTCCGTATTGAGGATTGGGATTATTCTTAAATTGCTTGTAGTATTGTATTACGTTTTCATGTTTGAATCTTGTGCATTTTTATAAGTTGTGTTCATGCACGGCTCACTTTGAAAAATAAGCCTTACACTCAATGTGGACTCCCTGATAAAATAAAGGTTAAATTAAATAAATATGACTACTCCACTGTTGATGAGAACGTCCACCAGGCCAGGGACAGCAGACTATAGTCAAGGTTTCCACTGTTGATGATAACGTCCACCAGGCCAGGGACAGCAGACTATAGTCAAGGTTTCCACTGTTGATGATAACGGCCAGGGACAGCAGACTATAGTCCCACCAGGCCAGGGACAGCAGACTATAGTCAAGGTTTCCACTGTTGATTCCACTGTTGATGATAACGTCCACCAGGCCAGGGACAGCAGACTATAGTCAAGGTTTCCACTGTTGATGATAACGTCCACCAGGCCAGGGACAGAGACTATAGTCAAGGTTTCCACTGTTGATGATAACGTCCACCAGGCCAGGGACAGCAGACTATAGTCAAGGTTTCCACGAGAAGGTCCACCAGGCCAGGGACAGCAGACTATAGTGATGATGATAACGTCCCACTGTTGATGATAACGTCCAGGCCAGGGACAGCAGACTATAGTCAAGGTTTCCACTGTTGATGATAACGTCCACCAGGCCAGGGACAGCAGACTATAGTCAAGGTTTCCACTGTTGATGATAACGTCCACCAGGCCAGGGACAGCAGACTATAGTCAAGGTTTCCACTGTTGATGATAACGTCCACCAGGCCAGGGACAGCAGACTATAGTCAAGGGCCAGGGACAGCAGACTATTCCCACTGTTGATGATAACGTCCACCAGGCCAGGGACAGCAGACTATAGTCAAGGTTTCCACTGTTGATGATAACGTCCACCAGGCCAGGGACAGCAGACTATAGTCAAGGTTTCCACTGTTGATGATAACGTCCACTAGGCCAGGGACAGCAGACTATAGTCAAGGTTTCCACTGTTGATGATAACGTCCACCAGGCCAGGGACAGAGACTATAGTCAAGGTTTCCACTGTTGATGATAACGTCCACCAGGCCAGGGACAGCAGACTATAGTCAAGGTTTCCACTGTTGATGATAACGTCCACCAGGCCAGGGACAGCAGACTATAGTCAAGGTTTCCACCAGGCCAGGGACAGCAGACTGTCAAGGTTTCCACTGTTGATGATAACGTCCACCAGGCCAGGGACAGCAGACTATAGTCAAGGTTTCCACTGTTGATGAGAACGTCCCACCAGGCCAGGGACAGAGACTATAGTCAAGGTTTCCACTGTTGATGAGGCCAGGGACAGCAGACTATAGTCAACTGTTGATGATAACGTCCACCAGGCCAGGGACAGCAGACTATAGTCAAGGTTTCCACTGGCCAGGGATGAAGACTATAGTCCACCAGGCCAGGGACAGAGACTATAGTCAAGGTTTCCACTGGCCAGGGACAGAGACTATAGAAGGTTTCCACTGTTGATGATAACGTCCACCAGGCCAGGGACAGAGACTAAGGTTTCCACTGTTGATGATAACGTCCACCAGGCCAGGGACAGAGACTATAGTCAAGGTTTCCACTGTTGATGATAACGTCCACCAGGCCAGGGACAGAGACTATAGTCAAGGTTTCCACTGTTGATTTCCACCAGGCCAGGGAGAGACTCCATATAGTCAAGGTTTCCACTGTTGAGAGCCACCAGGCCAGGGACAGAGACTATAGTCAGGTTTCCACTGACAGAAGGTCCACCAGGCCAGGGACAGAGACTATAGTCGAGGTTTCCACTGAGAAGGTCCACCAGGCCAGGGACAGAGACTATAGTCAAGGTTTCCATGAGAAACGTCCACCAGGCCAGGGACAGAGACTATACCAGGCCAGGGACAGGTTTCCACTGATGAAGGTCCACCAGGCCAGGGACAGCAGACTATAGTCAAGGTTTCCACTGTTGATGAGAACGTCCACCAGGCCAGGGACAGAGACTATAGTCAGAGGTTTCCACGAGAAGGTCCACCAGGCCAGGGACAGAGACTATAGTCAAGGTTTCCATGAGAAGGTCCAGGCCAGGGACAGAGACTATAGGCCAGTCCACCAGGCCAGGGACAGAGACTATAGTCAAGGTTTCCACAGGGACAGAGACTATAGTCAGAAGGTCCACCAGGCCAGGGACAGAGACTATAGTCCAAGGGCCAGGGACAGAGACTATAGTCAAGGTTTCCACTGATGAAGGTCCACCAGGCCAGGGACAGAGACTATAGTCAAGGTTTCCACTGAGAAGGTCCACCAGGCCAGGGACAGAGACTATAGTCAAGGTTTCCACTGTTGATGAGGTCCACCAGGCCAGGGACAGAGACTATAGTCAAGGTTTCCACGAGAAGGTCCACCAGGCCAGGGACAGAGACTATAGTCAAGGTTTCCACGAGAAGGTCCACCAGGCCAGGGACAGAGACTATAGTCAAGGTTTCCACTCCACCAGGCCAGGGACAGAGACTATGAGTCATTTCCACGAACGTCCACCAGGCCAGGGACAGAGACTATAGTCGAGGTTTCCATGAGAAGGTCCACCAGGCCAGGGACAGAGACTATAGTCAAGGTTTCCACTGTTGATGATAACGTCCACCAGGCCAGGGACAGAGACTATAGTCGAGGTTTCCATGAGAAGGTCCACCAGGCCAGGGACAGAGACTATAGTCGAGGTTTCCATGAGAAGGTCCACCAGGCCAGGGACAGAGACTATAGTCAAGGTTTCCACTGTTGATGATAACATCCACCAGGCCAGGGACAGAGACTATAGTCGAGGTTTCCATGAGAAGGTCCACCAGGCCAGTGACAGAGACTATAGTCGAGGTTTCCATGAGAAGGTCCACCAGGCCAGGGACAGAGACTATAGTCAATGTTTCCATGAGAAGCTCCACCAGGCCAGGGACAGAGACTATAGTCAAGGTTTCCATGAGAAGGTCCACCTCCATTGCTCTTAATTGAATCAATTCGTCATGGCCGTGGCTGTTGGTATCACTCTCCGTCGGGGAGGACAGTTTTCTCTGCGTTTATTTTCCTTCTCTGTCTATCCTCTTCTCTCCTTCCTCCTCCTCTCCGTTGTCAGAGAAGACGGGATGTTTTCTGAGAATGAAATAAGAAACATAATTTTCCAAGTTCTGACTGGCTTAGCGTTTGTACATAAAACATGGTAAGAGTCTTCTTCTCTCTCATTTTCCCTCAAGTTACTTTAATGTTCGTCTTCAGTGTGTCTGGTGGGTTGTAGAGTCTTTATGATCTTGAGATAATAATTGAACAGCACCTCTGATTATCCCCCTTTACCCCAAAGTGTGCACTTGTTCGTTCACTCCATTTGAAGGCATTGGATTCGTGTAAGAAAAAGTGCACACTTTTGGATAGAAGGGGATTTAACGGAATTGGGAAGCAGTGATTGATATTCAACAGTTCCCTCTCATCAAATGCTCTTATGATAAGTGTGTCAATACGCTCTGTCTCTCCAGGTTACTTCCACCGTGACATTAAACCAGAGAACCTGCTCTGTATGGGTCCAGAGCTGGTGAAGATAGCTGACTTTGGGTTGGCCAGAGAGATACGCTCCCAGCCTCCCTACACTGAATACGTCTCAACTAGATGGTAAAATGTTTGATTTGCACACCAGTCAAAGTTTGGACACACCGACTCATTCAAGGGTTTTTCTTTATTTAAAAAAAAAACTATTTTCTACATTGTAGAATAATAGTGAAGACACCAAACATCTTCCATTTAAGAATGATGGAGGCCACTGTGTTCTTGGGGCCCTTCAATGCTGCAGAAATATTTTGGTACTCTTCCCAGATCTCTGTGCCTCGACACAATCCTGTCTCAGCTCTATAGTCTGACAGATCCTCCTGTCTCCTCCCGTCCCCAGGTACCGCGCCCCTGAGGTTCTCCTGAGGTCCCAGTCCTATAGCTCTCCTATAGACATCTGGGCAGTGGGCTGCATCATGGCAGAGCTCTACACACTCAGACCTCTGTTTCCTGGAAACAGCGAGGTGGACGAGATCTTCAAGATCTGCCAGGTGCTGGGCACCATGAAGAAGGTGGACAAGAATATTCAGTCATACATGTGTACACACACACACACACACACACACACACACACACACACACACACACACACACACACACACACACACACACACACACACACACACACACACACACACACTGTTACTGTTGCTGCTGCTGTTGCTGCTATTACTGCTGTTACTGTTACTACTGTTACTGCTGTTGCTGCTGTTGCTGCTGTTACTGTTACTACTGTTGCTGCTGTTACTGTTACTACTGTTGCTGCTGTTACTGTTACTACTGTTGCTGCTGTTACTGTTACTACTGTTGCTGCTGTTACTGCTGTTACTGTTGCTGCTGTTGCTGTTACTGTTACTGCTGTTGCTGCTGTTGCTGCTGTTACTGTTACTACTGTTGCTGCTGTTACTGTTACTACTGTTGCTGCTGTTACTGTTACTACTGTTGCTGCTGTTACTGTTACTGTTACTGCTGTTACTGTTGCTGTTACTGCTGTTACTGTTACTGCTGTTACTGTTGTTGCTGTTACTGTTACTGCTGTTGCTGCTGTTGCTGTTACTGTTACTACTGTTGCTGCTGTTACTGTTACTACTGTTGCTGCTGTTACTGTTACTGTTGCTGCTGTTACTGCTGTTACTGTTACTGTTACTGCTGTTACTGTTACTGCTGTTGCTGTTACTGTTACTGCTGTTACTGTTGCTGCTGTTACTGTTACTGTTACTACTGTTGCTGCTGTTACTGTTACTGTTACTGCTGTTACTGTTACTGCTGTTACTGTTACTGCTGTTACTGTTACTGTTACTGCTGTTACTACTGTTACTGTTGATGCTGTTGCTGCTGTTACTGTTACTGTTGCTGCTGTTACTGTTACTGTTGCTGCTGTTACTTTTACTGTTACTGCTGTTACTACTGTTGCTGCTGTTACTGTTACTGTTGCTACTGTTGCTGCTGTTACTGTTACTGTTACTGCTGTTACTGTTACTGTTGCTGCTGTTACTGTTACTGTTGCTGCTGTTACTGTTACTGTTACTGCTGTTACTGTTACTGTTGCTGCTGTTACTGTTGCTGTTACTGCTGTTACTGTTACTGCTGTTGCTGCTGTTACTGTTGCTGCTGTTGCTGTTACTGTTACTGCTGTTGCTGCTGTTACTGTTGCTGCTGTTGCTGTTACTGTTACTGCTGTTGCTGCTGTTACTGCTGTTACTGTTACTGCTGTTACTGTTGCTGCTGTTACTGCTGTTACTGTTACTGCTGTTACTGTTGCTGTTACTGCTGTTACTGTTGTTACTGTTACTGCTGTTACTGTTACTGCTGTTACTGTTACTGTTGTTACTGTTACTGTTACTGTTGTTACTGTTGCTGCTGTTACTGTTACTACTGTTACTGCTGTTACTGTTACTACTGTTGCTGTTACTGTTACTACTGTTACTACTGTTGCTGCTGTTACTGTTACTGTTGCTGCTGTTGCTGTTACTGTTACTACTGTTGCTGCTGTTACTGTTACTACTGTTGCTGCTGTTACTGTTACTACTGTTGCTGCTGTTACTGTTACTGTTACTGTTGCTGCTGTTACTGCTGTTACTGTTACTGCTGTTACTGTTGCTGTTACTACTGTTACTGCTGTTACTGTTGCTGCTGTTGCTGTTACTGTTACTACTGTTGCTGTTACTGTTACTGTTACTGCTGTTACTACTGTTACTGTTGATGCTGTTACTGTTGCTACTGTTACTGCTGTTACTTTTACTGTTACTGCTGTTACTACTGTTGCTGCTGTTACTGTTGCTACTGTTGCTGCTGTTACTGTTACTGTTGCTGCTGTTACTGTTACTGTTACTGCTGTTACTTTACTGTTACTGCTGTTACTGTTGCTGTTGCTACTGTTACTGTTGCTACTGTTACTGCTGTTACTTTTACTGTTACTGCTGTTACTACTGTTGCTGCTGTTACTGTTACTGTTGCTGCTGTTGCTACTGTTGCTGCTGTTACTGTTACTGTTACTGTTACTGTTGCTACTGTTACTGCTGTTACTGTTACTGTTGCTACTGTTGCTGCTGTTACTGTTACTGTTGCTACTGTTGCTGCTGTTACTGTTACTGTTGCTACTGTTACTGCTGTTACTGTTACTGCTGTTACTGTTGCTGTTGTTACTGCTGTTACTGTTACTGTTACTGCTGTTACTGTTACTGTTGTTACTGCTGTTACTGTTACTGCTACTGCTGTTACTGTTACTGCTGTTACTGTTGCTGTTTCTGCTGTTACTATTGCTGTTACTGTTACTGTTACTGTTGTTACTGTTGTTACTGTTACTGTTACTGCTGTTACTGTTACTGTTTACTGTTACTGTTTACTGTTGCTGCTGTTACTGTTACTGTTACTGTTACTGTTACTGTTACTGTTACTACTGTTACTGTGTTACTGTTACTGTTACTGTGTTACTGTTACTGCTGTTACTGTTGCTGTTACTGTTACTGTTACTGTTGCTGTTGCTGCTGTTACTGTTACTGTTACTGTTACTGTTGCTGCTGCTGCTGTTACTGTTACTGTTACTGTTACTGTTACTGTTACTGTTACTGCTACTGTTGTTACTGCTGTTACTGTCACTGTTACTGTTGCTGCTGTCACTGTTACTGTTACTGTTACTGTTTCTGTTGCTGCTGTTACTGTTACTGTTACTGTTACTGCTGCTGCTGTTACTGTTACTGCTGTTACTGTCACTGTTACTGTTACTGTTACTGTTGCTGTTGCTGCTGTTACTGTTACTGTTACTGTTACTGTTGCTGCTGCTGCTGTTACTGTTACTGTTACTGTTACTGTTACTGCTGTTACTGTTGCTGTTGCTGCTGTTACTGTTACTGTTACTGCTGTTACTGTTACTGTTACTGTTACTGTTACTGTTGCTGTTACTGTTGCTGCTGTTACTGTTACTGTTACTGCTACTGTTACTGTTACTGTTACTGCTGTTACTGTTGCTGTTTCTGCTGTTACTATTGCTGTTACAGTTGCTGCCTTTGCTTTTACTGTTGCTGTTGTTGATGTTACTGTTACTGTTACTGCTACTGTTGTTACTGTCACTGTTACTGTTGCTGCTGTTACTGTTACTACTGTTGCTGCTGTCACTGTTACTGTTACTGTTACTGTTGTTACTGTTACTGCTGTCACTGTCACTGTCACTGTTACTGTTGTTACTGTTACTGTTACTACTGTTACTGCTGTTACTGTTACTGTTGCTGCTGTTACTGTTACTGTTGCTGCTGTTACTGTTACTCTTACTGTTGCTGCTGTTACTGTTGTTACTGTTACTGTTACTGTTACTGCTGTTACTGTTGCTGTTTCTGCTGTTACTACTGCTGTTACAGTTGCTGCCTTTGCTTTTACTGTTGCTGTTGTTGATGTTACTGTTGCTTTTACTGTTGCTGCTGTTACTGAAGTTGCTGTTACTGTTGTTGTCGTTGCTGTTGTTGCTGTTGTTACTGTTGCTGCATTATTTTTTTTTACCCCATTTTCGTGGTGTCTAATTTTTTGTTACGGTCTTGTCTCATCGAGAGCCATGTGTCCTCTGAAACACAATGGTTCAACCTCATGGTTCTCCAGGTCACGGCCAGCTGCGACAAAGCCTGGGATTGAATCCGAGGCTGTAGTGACTCCTCAACTGGCTTCCCTCAGTGCCTTAGACCGCTGCGCCAATCGGGAGGCCCTGTTGCTGTTACTGTTGCTGTTTTTTCTTGTTGCTTTTCTTGTTGCTTACTCAACTTTCTTTCTTCATCTTCCCATAACCAGATGGACTGGCCCGAGGGCTACAACCTAGCAGCCTCGATGAACTTTCGTTTCCCCCAGTGTGTCCCGACCAGCCTGCGTTTGCTGGTCCCCAACGCCTCCAATGAGGCCCTGGTTCTGATGAGGGACATGCTGCAGTGGAACCCTCAGAAGAGACCCACTGCCATACAGGTATACATGTTAACCCTATCCCCAGAAGAGACCATACAGGTATACATGTTAACCCTATCCCCAGAAGAGACCATACAGGTATACATGTTAACCCTATCCCCAGAAGAGACCATACAGGTATACATGTTAACCCTATCCCCAGAAGAGACCATACAGGTGTACATGTTAACCCTATCCCCAGAAGAGACCATACAGGTATACATGTTAACCCTATCCCCAGAAGAGACCATACAGGTATACATGTTAACCCTATCCCCAGAAGAGACCATACAGGTATACATGTTAACCCTATCCCCAGAAGAGACCATACAGGTATACATGTGAACCCTATCCCCAGAAGAGACCATACAGGTATACATGTTAACCCTATCCCCAGAAGAGACCATACAGGTATACATGTTAACCCTATCCCCAGAAGAGGCCATACAGGTATACATGTTAACCCTATCCCCAGAAGAGACCATACAGGTATACATGTTAACCCTATCCCCAGAAGAGACCATACAGGTGTACATGTTAACCCTATCCCCAGAAGAGACCATACAGGTATACATGTTAACCCTATCCCCAGAAGAGACCATACAGGTGTACATGTTAACCCTATCCCCAGAAGAGACCATACAGGTATACATGTTAACCCTATCCCCAGAAGAGACCATACAGGTATACATGTTAACCCTATCCCCAGAAGAGACCATACAGGTATACATGTTAACCCTATCCCCAGAAGAGACCATACAGGTATACATGTTAACCCTATCCCCAGAAGAGACCATACAGGTATACATGTTAACCCTATCCCCAGAAGAGACCATACAGGTGTACATGTTAACCCTATCCCCAGAAGAGACCATACAGGTGTACATGTTAACCCTATCCCCAGAAGAGACCAACTGCCAATGAGGATTGATATGCTGATTTCTCACTGTGTTCCAGGCTCTGAGGTACCTGTACTTCCAGGTGGGCCAGGCGTTGGGTCCTCCACCTCAGTACCTGGAGGAGCACAAAGCCCAGAGCAGGACCGCAGCAGCTCAGCAGGCCTCCTCTACAGAGCCCAAACCTCTCCCCCTCTGCAAGGCCGACCTCCAGACCATCTTAGAGACCCAGCCCCAGCCAACCCAGGGACAGGGCAGGGTTCAGCACCACCAGCCCCTCCAGCAGATCCACCAGCCTCAACACAACACAGATCATCACAGACACTCCAACACAGACTGGGATGGACACAGCCAGCCATCCCCACTCAGCCTGGTCAAACACAGCCAGCCATCCCCACTCAGCCTGGTCAAACACACCCAGCCACAGGTCAGTGGTGTAGCCAGCCATCCCCACTCAGCCTGGTCAAACACCCAGCCACAGGTCAGTGGTGTAGCCAGCCATCCCCACTCAGCCTGGTCAAACACACCCAGCCATCCCCACTCAGCCTGGTCAAACACACCCAGCCACAGGTCAGTGGTGTAGCCAGCCATCCCCACTCAGCCTGGTCAAACACCCAGCCACAGGTCAGTGGTGTAGCCAGCCATCCCCACTCAGCCTGGTCAAACACACCCAGCCATCCCCACTCAGCCTGGTCAAACACACCCAGCCACAGGTCAGTGGTGTAGCCAGCCATCCCCACTCAGCCTGGTCAAACACACCCAGCCACAGGTCAGTGGTGTAGCCAGCCATCCCCACTCAGCCTGGTCAAACACACCCAGCCATCCCCACTCAGCCTGGTCAAACACACCCAGCCACAGGTCAGTGGTGTAGCCAGCCATCCCCACTCAGCCTGGTCAAACACACCCAGCCACAGGTCAGTGGTGTAGCCAGCCATCCCCACTAAACCTGGTCAAACACACCCAGCCACAGGTCAGTGGTGTAGCCAGCCATCCCCACTCAACCTGGTCAAACACACCCAGCCACAGGTCAGTGGTGTAGCCAGCCATCCCCACTCAGCCTGGTCAAACACACCCAGCCACAGGTCAGTGGTGTAGCCAGCCATCCCCACTCAGCCTGGTCAAACACACCCAGCCATCCCCACTCAGCCTGGTCAAACACACCCAGCCACAGGTCAGTGGTGTAGCCAGCCATCCCCACTCAGCCTGGTCAAACACACCCAGCCATCCCCACTCAGCCTGGTCAAACACACCCAGCCACAGGTCAGTGGTATAGCCAGCCATCCCCACTCAGCCTGGTCAAACACACCCAGCCACAGGTCAGTGGTGTAGCCAGCCATCCCCACTAAGCCTGGTCAAACACACCCAGCCACAGGTCAGTGGTGTAGCCAGCCATCCCCACTAAGCCTGGTCAAACACACCCAGCCACAGGTCAGTGGTGTAGCCAGCCATCCCCACTCAGCCTGGTCAAACACACCCAGCCACAGGTCAGTGGTGTAGCCAGCCATCCCCACTCAGCCTGGTCAAACACACCCAGCCATCCCCACTCAGCCTGGTCAAACACACCCAGCCACAGGTCAGTGGTGTAGCCAGCCATCCCCACTCAGCCTGGTCAAACACACCCAGCCACAGGTCAGTGGTTTAGCCAGCCATCCCCACTCAGCCTGGTCAAACACACCCAGCCATCCCCACTCAGCCTGGTCAAACACACCCAGCCACAGGTCAGTGGTGTAGCCAGCCATCCCCACTCAGCCTGGTCAAACACAGCCAGCCATCCCCACTCAGCCTGGTCAAACACACCCAGCCACAGGTCAGTGGTGTAGCCAGCCATCCCCACTCAGCCTGGTCAAACACACCCAGCCACAGGTCAGTGGTGTAGCCAGCCATCCCCACTCAGCCTGGTCAAACACCCAGCCACAGGTCAGTGGTGTAGCCAGCCATCCCCACTCAGCCTGGTCAAACACACCCAGCCATCCCCACTCAGCCTGGTCAAACACACCCAGCCATCCCCACTCAGCCTGGTCAAACACCCAGCCACAGGTCAGTGGTGTAGCCAGCCATCCCCACTCAGCCTGGTCAAACACACCCAGCCATCCGCACTCAGCCTGGTCAAACACACCCAGCCATCCCCACTCAGCCTGGTCAAACACACCCAGCCATCCCCACTCAGCCTGGTCAAACACCCAGACACAGGTTTGTGGTTTAGGTAGCCATCCCCACTAAGCAAATCAAATCAAATGTATTTATATAGCCCTTCGTACATCAGCTGATATCTCAAAGTGCTGTACAGAAACCCAGCCTAAAACCCCAAACAGCAAGCAATGCAGGTGTAGAAGCACGGTGGTTAGGAAAAACTCCCTAGAAAGGCCAAAACCTAGGAAGAAACCTAGAGAGGAACCAGGCTATGTGGGGTGGCCAGTCCTCTTCTGGCTGTGCCGGGTGGAGATTATAACAGAACATGGCCAAGATGTTCAAATGTTCATAAATGACCAGCATGGTCGAATAATAATAAGGCAGAACAGTTGAAACTGGAGCAGCAGCACGGCCAGGTGGACTGGGGACAGCAAGGAGTCATCATGTCAGGTAGTCCTGGAGCATGGTCCTAGGGCTCAGGTCCTCTGAGAGAGAGAAGGAGAGAATTAGAGAACGCACACTTAGATTCACACAGGACACCGAATTGGACAGGAGAAGTACTCCAGATATAACAAACTGACCCCAGCCCCCGACACATAAACTACTGCAGCATAAATACTGGAGGCTGAGACAGGAGGGGTCAGGAGACACTGTGGCCCCATCCGAGGACACCAAAAAAACATCTGTGCTTATGGACTGCACTGTGGTGGTTCTTTAATGTTATGGGACTTTTATTTTGGCCGGACAGGGCCAAACAGGAAGGATATAACCCCACCCACTTTGCCAAAGCACAGCCCCCACACCACTAGAGGGATATCTTCAACCACCAACTACCATCCTGAGACAAAGCTGAGTATAGCCCGCAAAGATCTCCGCCATGGCACAACCCAAGGGGGGGCGCCAACCCAGACAGGATGACCACATCAGTGAATCAACCCACTCAGGTGACGCACCCCTTCCAGGGACGGCATGAGAGAGCCCCAGTAAGCCAGTGACTCAGCCCCTGTAATAGGGTTAGAGGCAGAGAATCCCAGTGGAAAGAGGGGAACCGGCCAGGCAGAGACAGCAAGGGTGGTTCGTTGCTCCAGAGCCTTTCCGTTCACCTTCCCACTCCTGGGCCAGACTACACTCAATCATATGACCCACTGAAGAGATTAGTCTTCAGTAAAGACTTAAAGGTTGAGACTGAGTTTGCGTCTCTGACATGGGTAGGCAGACCGTTCCATAAAAATGGAGCTCTATAGGAGAAAGCCCTGCCTCCAGCTGTTTGCTTAGAAATTCTAGGGACAATTAGGAGGCCTGCGTCTTGTGACCGTAGCGTACGTGTAGGTATGTACGGCAGGACGAAATCAGAGAGATAGGTAGGAGCAAGCCCATGTAATGCTTTGTAGGTTAGCAGTAAAACACCCAGACACAGGTTTGTGGTTTAGCCAGCCATCCCCACTCAGCCTGGTCAAACACACCCAGACACCGGTTCGTGGTGTAGCCAGCCATCCCCACTCAGCCTGGTCAAACACACAGTAGCCAGCCATCCCCACTCAGCCTGGTCAAACACACCCAGACACCGGTTCGTGGTGTAGCCAGCCATCCCCACTAACCCTGGTCAAACACACCCAGACACAGGTTCGTGGTTTAGCCAGCCATCCCCACTCAGCCTGGTCAAACACCCAGAAACACGTCAGTGGTGTAGCCAGCCATCCCCACTCAGCCTGGTCAAACACACCCAGCCACAGGTCAGTGGTGTAGCCAGCCATCCCCACTCAGCCTGGTCAAACACCCAGAAACACGTCAGTGGTTTAGCTAGCCATCCCCACTCAGCCTGGTCAAACACACCCAGCCACAGGTTTGTGGTTTAGCCAGCCATCCCCACTCAGCCTGGTCAAACACAGCCAGCCATCCCCACTCAGCCTGGTCAAACACCCAGACACAGGTTTGTGGTGTAGCTAGCCATCCCCACTCAGCCTGGTCAAACACACCCAGACACCGGTTCGTGGTTTAGCCAGCCATCCCCACTCAGCCTGGTCAAACACCCAGACACAGGTTTGTGGTTTAGCCAGCCATCCCCACTCAGCCTGGTCAAACACCCAGCCACAGGTCAGTGGTGTAGCCAGCCATCCCCACTCAGCCTGGTCAAACACACCCAGCCACAGGTCAGTGGTGTAGCCAGCCATCCCCACTCAGCCTGGTCAAACACACCCAAACACAGGTCAGTGGTGTAGCCAGCCATATAGCAGTATTATCTCTATGGATTATGTGGAGATGACTCAGTAATGTAGTGGCTCTGGATAAGAGAGTCTGCTAAATGACTCACTACTGTAGTGGCTCTGGATCAGAGAGTCTGCTAAATGACTCAGTACTGTAGTGTCTCTGGATCAGAGAGTCTGCTAAATGACTCACTACTGTAGTGGCTCTGGATCAGAGAGTCTGCTAAATGACTCACTACTGTAGTGGCTCTGGATCAGAGAGTCTGCTAAATGACTCAGTACTGTAGTGTCTCTGGATCAGAGAGTCTGCTAAATGACTCAGTAATGTAGTGGCTCTGGATCAGAGAGTCTGCTATAAATGACTCAGTACTGTAGTGTCTCTGGATCAGAGAGTCTGCTAAATGACTCAGTACTGTAGTGGCTCTGGATCAGAGAGTCTGCTAAATGACTCAGTACTGTAGTGGCTCTGGATCAGAGAGTCTGCTAAATGACTCACTACTGTAGTGGCTCTGGATCAGAGAGTCTGCTAAATGACTCACTACTGTAGTGGCTCTGGATCAGAGAGTCTGCTAAATGACTCACTACTGTAGTGGCTCTGGATCAGAGAGTCTGCTAAATGACTCACTACTGTAGTGGCTCTGGATCAGAGAGTCTGCTAAATGACTCAGTACTGTAGTGGCTCTGGATCAGAGAGTCTGCTAAATGACTCAGTACTGTAGTGGCTCTGGATCAGAGAGTCTGCTAAATGACTCAGTACTGTAGTGGCTCTGGATCAGAGAGTCTGCTAAATGACTCACTACTGTAGTGGCTCTGGATCAGAGAGTCTGCTAAATGACTCAGTACTGTAGTGGCTCTGGATCAGAGAGTCTGCTAAATGACTCACTACTGTAGTGGCTCTGGATCAGAGAGTCTGCTAAATGACTCACTACTGTAGTGGCTCTGGATAAGAGAGTCTGCTCAATGACTCACTACTGTAGTGGCTCTGGATCAGAGAGTCTGCTGACTCAACTGACTCAGTACTGTAGTGGCTCTGGATCAGAGAGTCTGCTAAATGACTCGCTAAGTGGCTCTGGATCAGAGTGTCTGCTAAATGACTCACTACTGTAGTGGCTCTGGATAAGAGAGTCTGCTCAATGACTCACTACTGTAGTGCCTCTGGATCAGAGTGTCTGCTAAATGACTCACTACTGTAGTGGCTCTGGATAGGAGAGTCTGTTAAATGACTCAGTACTGTAGTGGCTCTGGATAAGAGAGTCTGCTAAATGACTCAGTACTGTAGTGGCTCTAGATAAGAGAGTCTGCTAAATGACTCACTACTGTCATGGCTCTGGATAGCAGAGTCTGCTAAATGACTCACTACTGTCGTGGCTCTGGATAGGAGAGTCTGCTAAATGACTCACTACTGTCGTGGCTCTGGATCAGAGAGTCTGCTAAATGACTCACCACTGTCGTTTCTCTGGATCAGAGAGTCTGCTAAATGACTCACTACTGTCGTGGCTCTGGATAGGAGAGTCTGTTAAATGACTCACCACTGTCATTTCTCTGGATCAGAGAGTCTGCTAAATGACTCAGTACTGTAGTGGCTCTGGATAGGAGAGTCTGCTAAATGACTTCAATAGTAACCGAAAGGTTGCAAGTTCAAATCCCCGAGCTGACAAGGTAAAAATCTGTCATTCTGCCCCTGAACAGGCAGTTAACCAACTGCTCCTAAGCCTCATTGAAAATAAGAATTTGTTCTTAACTGACTTGCCTAGTTAAATAAAGATTCAAAAAATGTTTAATGAGCTGAAATAAAAGATCAGAATTTTTCCATAAACACAAAAAGCTTATTTCTCTCATTTTGTGCACAAATTGGTTTCCAATCCTCGTTAGTGAACATTTCTCCTTTGCCAAGATAATCCATCCACCTGACAGGTGTGGCAGATCAACAAGCTGATTAAACAGCATGATAATTACACAGGTGCACCTTGTGCTGGGGACACTAAAAGGCCACTCTAAAATGTGCAGTTTTGTCACATAACACAATGCCACAGACGCATCGAGTTTTGAGAGAGCGTGCATGCTGACTGCAGGAATATCCACCAGAGCTGTTACCAGAGAATTGAGTGTTCATGTATGTACCATAAGCTGTCTCCAACGTCGTTTTAGAGAACGTGGCAGTACGTCCAACCGGCCTCAGAACCTCAGACCAAGTGTACGGCGTCATGTGGGTGAGCGATTTGCTGATGTCAACGCTGTGAACAGAGTGCCCCTTGGTGGGGGTATGGTATGGGCAGGCATAAGTTACGGACAACGAACACAATTGCATTTAATTTATGGTCATTTGAGATGTGACGAGATCCTGAGATGCATTGTCGTGTCGCCATCACCTCATGTTTCAGTATGATAATGCACGGCCCCATGTCGCAAGGATCTGGACACAATTCCTGGAAGCTGAAAATGTCCCAGTTCTTCCATGGCCTGCATACTCACCAGACATGTCACCCATTTGAGCATGTGTGGGATGCTCTGGATCGATGTGTACGACACTGTTCCAGTTCCCGCCAATATTCAGCAACTTCGCACAGCCATTGAAGAGGAGTGGGACAACATTCCACAGGCCACAATCAACAGCCTGATCAACTCTATGTGAAGGAGACGTGTCGCACTGCATGAGGCAAATGGTTTGTCACACCAGATACTAACTGGTTTTCTGATCCACACCAGATACTGACTGGTTCTGATCCACACCAGATACTGACTGGTTCTGATCCACACCAGATACTGACTGGTTCTGATCCACACCAGATACTGACTGGTTCTGATCCACACCCTTACTTTATTTTTTAAGGTATCTGACCAACCGATGCAGATCTGCATTTCCAGTCATGTCAAATCCATAGATTAGAGCATAATTAATTTATTTCAATTGTCTGATTTTCCTTACATGAACTGTAAATCAGTAAAATATTTGATAGTTGAAAATACAAAATACAGATTTTAAAAACCACATTGTAGACCCCTCAAAGATTAATGAGACACTAAAAGCAGTCCTAGTCAAACATGGTTACGGTATTTCATTTGGAGTCTTCTATAACACATGACATCATGATCATGTAATATTTGATGTGGAACTGGTCCAACAGAAAGCCACTCCAGCGGGGTGTGAGAACACCATGTCAGGGTTCAAGGGCAGTAGGAGGCGGTGGGGACAGACGTCAGTGGAAGCAGCAGACACCTGGGATGAGGTGGATGACTCTGACCTGGGCATCTCCTTCTCCAAGAAACCCAGCATCGCCTCTCTCAGGGACAAACACCAGGAGAACGACAACTTCCGGTAGGTTCTTCTGCTTCTTCCCCTCGTCATGCCCGGTTAGGGACTAGGGCCTTCTGCTTCTTCCCCTCGTCATGCCCGGTTAGGGACTAGGGCCTTCTGCTTCTTCCCCTCATCATGCCCGGCTAGGGACTAGGGCCTTCTGCTTCTTCCCCTCGTCATGCCCGGTTAGGGACTAGGGCCTTCTGCTCCTTCCCCTCGTCATGCCCGGTTAGGGACTAGGGCCTTATGCTTCTTCCCCTCGTCATGCCCGGTTAGGGACTAGGGCCTTCTGCTTCTTCCCCTCGTCATGCCCGGTTAGGGACTAGGGCCTTCTGCTTCTTCCCCTCGTCATGCCCGGCTAGGGACTAGGGGCTTCTGCTTCTTCCCCTCGTCATGCCCGGCTAGGGACTAGGGCCTTCTGCTTCTTCCCCTCGTCAGGCCCGGTTAGGGACTAGGGCCTTCTGCTTCTTCCCCTCGTCATGCCCGGCTAGGGACTAGGGCCTTCTGCTTCTTCCCCTCGTCATGCCCGGTTAGGGACTAGGGCCTTCTGCTTCTTCCCCTCGTCATGCCCGGTTAGGGACTAGGGCCTTCTGCTTCTTCCCCTCGTCATGCCCGGCTAGGGACTAGGGCCTTCTGCTTCTTCCCCTCGTCATGCCTGGTTAGGGACTAGGGCCTTCTGCTTCCCCTCGTCATGCCTGGTTAGGGACTAGGTCTAGCTTTTTCTAGGCAGGTTACATAGTCAGGACAAACATAGCTGCAGACGAGACCTTGGTCTCAATCAGATTCCCAGCAACAGAATAGTTAAATATGCTGTTTTTCCTAGTGTGGTTAGGGAAACTCCTAGTTCCTAGACATGATACATTTTTGTCTTAGAAAATTACACCCACTTATACAGTATTTCCACATGCGGTTTTATATTGATTCATGTATTGTTTGATTGTGTGTAGGTCTGCAGAGCCCAAGTCCAACACGTCATCAGTGAAGCAGCACTATCTGCACCAGTCCAGATACCTCCCTGGTAAAGTCTTGTTGAACCGAAACCTGGACCTCCCTGGTAAAGTCCTGTGGTACTGAAACCTGGACCTCCCTGGTAAAGTCCTGTAGTACTGAAACCTGGACCTCCCTGGTAAAGTCCCATGGTACTGAAACCTGGACCTCCCTGGTAAAGTCCTGTGGTACTGAAACCGGTAGGGTCCAGATACCGCCCTGGTAAAGTTCTGTAGTACTGAAACCGGTAGGGTCCAGATACCCCCCTGGTAAAGTCCTGTGGTACTGAAACCTGTAGGGTCCAGATACCTCCCTGTGTTCTTAACAGGCTTCCCTAGTTAAATAAAGGTTAAATAAAATAAAATAAATATTCCAAAATCATGGGCATTAATATTGAGTTGGTCCCTCCCTTTGCTGCTATAACAGCCTCCACTCTTCTGGGAAGGCTTTCCACTAGATGTTGGAACATTGCTGCTATTAACAGCCTCCACTCTTCTGGGAATGTTTTCCACTAGATGATGGAACATTACTGCACAGCCACAAGAGCATTAGTGAGGTCGGGAACACTGATGTTGGGCGATTAGGCCTGGCTCGCAGTCGGCGTTCCAATTCATCCCAAAGGTGTTCGATGGGGTTGAAGTCAGGGCTCTGTGCAGGCCAGACAAGTTCTTCCACACTGATCTCGACCAACCATTTCTGTATGGACCTCACTTTGTGCACGGGGGGCACTGTCATGCTGAAACAGGAAAGGGCCTTCCCCAAACTGTTGCCACAAAGTTTGAAGCACAAAATTGTCTAGACTGTCATTGTATGCTGTAGCTTTAAGATTTCCCTTCACTGGAACTAAGGGGCCCGAACACTGAAAAACAGCCCCAGACCATTATACTTCCTCCACCAAACTTTACAGTTGGCACTATGCATTCGGGCATGTCGTGTTCTCCTGGCATCCGCCAAAGCCAGAATCATCCGTCGGACTGTCAGAAGGTGAGAGAATGTGTTTGATTCATCACTCCAGAGAATGTGTTTGATTCGTCACTCCAGAGAATGTGCTTGATTCGTCACTCCAGAGAATGTGTTTGATTCGTCACTCCAGAGAATGTGTTTGATTCGTCACTCCAGAGAATGTGTTTGATTCGTCACTCCAGAGAATGTGTTTGATTCGTCACTCCAGAGAATTTGTTTCCACTGCTCCAGAGACCAATGGCAGCAAGCTTTAGACCACTTGGAATTGCGCATGGTGATCTTAGGCTTGTGCACGGGGGCATTGTCAAGCTGAAACAGGAAAAGACCTGTTGTCACAAAGTTGGAAGCACAGAACCGTCTAGAATGTCATTGTATTCTGTAGCGTTCAGATTTCCCTTCACTGAAACTAAGGGGCCTGAACCATGAAAAACAGCCCCAGACCATTATTCATTCTCCACCAAACCCAGAGTCCAATGGCGGTGAGCTCTACACCACTCCAGCCGACACTTGGCATTGCGCATGGTGATCTTAGGCTGCTCAACCATGGAAACCCATTTCATGAAGCTCCCGATGAACAGTTATTGTGCTGACGTTGCTTCCAGAGGCATTTTGGAACTCAGTAGTGAGTGTTGCAACTGAGGACAGACGATTTTTACATGCTACGAACTTCAACACCGTTCTGTGAGCTTTTGTGGCCTACCACTTTGCTGGTTGAGCCGTTATTGCTCCTAGACGTTTCCACTTCACAATAATATCACCTACAGTTGACCGGAGCAGCTCCTGCATTTTCTTGGCTGTGTGCTTAGGGTCGTTGTCCTGTTGGCAGGTGAACCCTTTGACGCAGTCTGAGGTCCTGAGCGCTCTGGAGCAGGTTTTCATCAAGCGTCTCTCTGAACTTTGCTCCGTTCATCTTTTCCTCGATCCTGACTAGTCTCCCAGTCCCTGCTGCTGAAATACATCCCCACAGCATGATGCTGCCACCACCATGCTTCACCGTAGGGATGCTGTCATGTTTTTTCCAGGCGTGATGCTTGGCATTCAGGCCAAAGAGTTCAATCTTGGTTTCATCAGACCAGAGAATCTTGTTTCTTATGTTCTGAGAGTCCTTTGGGTGCCTTTTGGCAAACTCCAAGGGGCTGTCATGTGCATTTTACTGAGGAGTGGCTTCCATCTGGCCACTCTACCATAAAGGCCTTGTCATTACCCGGTTACGAACCCGGGTCTCCGGTGTGAGAAACAGCCACTTAGCAAACTGAGCCACGAATAGTCTGCAGAACCCAGAAGATGAGGCAGACACAGCAGTACTTGAGACGGTGTTTTAATAAAGGAAAATGAAAGATCTTCAGGCAAATATATAAATCCACAACGTCAAAAGTAATTCCAAGAGAACAAAGGTAATCCTCCAAGTCAAAAAGGTAAATCCACAAGGTGGTAGGTACAGCAGAAAAAAAAAAAAGATTTTAAAAAAAGATAATAAAAAATAAATAAACAAGAACAAAAACAGAGTACCACAAGGGAGTCCAACTGGAGCAACAAATGTTCACAGCATCACTGCGGATGGGTGCTAACATACAAACACAGTGCAAAGACCTGAGGAAAACTAAGCAGGTGCAAATAATAACTGGGAACAAGGGAAAACAAAAGGGTCAAAAAGCACTATGGGGGCATCTAGTGGCCAAAACTGGAACAACCCTGGCCAAATCCTGACAGGCCTGATTGGTGGTGTGTGCAGAGATGGTTGTCCTTCTGGAAGGTTCTCCCATATCCACAGAGGAACTCTGGCGCTCTGTCAGAGTGACCATCGGGTTCTTGGTCACCTCCCCGACCAAGGCCTTCTCCCCCGATTGGTCAGTTTGGCCGGGCGGCCAGCTCTAGGAAGAGTCTTGGGGGTTCCAAACTTCTTCCATTTAAGAATGATGGAGGCCATTGTTTTTGGGGGCCTTCAATGCTGCAGATATTTTTTGGTACCCTTTCCCAAATCTGTGCCTCGACACAATCCTGTTTCGAAGCTCTACGGACAATTCCTTCAACCTCATGGCTTGGTTTTTGCTCTGACATGCACTGTCAACTGTGGGACCTTTTATAGACAGGTGTGTGCCTTTCCAAATAATTTCCAATCAATTGAATTTACCACAGGTGGACTCCAAGTTGTAGAAACAGCTCAAGGATGATCAATGGAAACAGGATGCACATGAGCTCAATGTCGAGTCTCAGAGCAAAGGGTCTGAATAATTATAAGGTCTTTTTTTTATACGTTTGCAAAAATGTCTAAAAACCTGTTCATTTCATCATTATGGGTTATTGTATGTAGATTGAGATTTTTTAAAATTTAATACATTTTAGAATAAGGCTGTAATGTAACAAAATGTGGAAAAAGTCAAGGGGTCTGAATACTTTCCGAATGCACTGTAGATACATCTGTTACCTGTCCTGTGCTCAACCAAGTCTCTCTCTGTCCTCTCTCTGTCCTCTCACTCTCTCTGTCCTCTCTCTGTCCTCTCTGTCCTCTCTCTGTCCTCTCTCTGTTCTCTCTCTCCCTGTCCTCTCTCTCTGTCCTCTCTGTCCTCTCGCTCTGTCCTCTCTGTTCCTCTCTCTCTGTCCTCTCTCTCTGTGCTCTCTCTTCCTCTCTCTCTCTGTCGTCTCTCTCTCTCTGTCGTCTCTCTCTCTCTCTCTGTCTTCTCTCTGTCCTCTCTCTCTGTCCTCTCTCCTTCGGTCTGTTCCAGGCGTGAACCCTAAGACCAACAAGAGCAGCTTTCAGAGAAGCCAGCAGCAGCCTGGAAGGAGTGTGTGGGCCAACTCCTCTTTAACCAGGGCACAGGGAGCAGGACTGCGACTTACTAAAGGTAAGAATAATTCACATCACTGATTATTCCTTTATTACACAAATACAGTACAGTCAAATCCCATTCATGTCCATCCCAGTAGGGACATTCATTGTACAGCCAGGAGTTTACACAATATACTATGCGTGTACAGCATATAGTTACACTTGACAAGGTGTTAAAAACACTTCTTCTGACCAATGTCTCTATCGTAATCCATTTAAAGGTGATTGGGTATTTTACACTTGTAGGATGGCCAGAATTCGGGTGACTAAATCAATGGAGGCCAGAGAGGAGAAGGGGTCAAAAATCAGGAAAATTATACCACTCCTTTATTCATGACATCAGGAGAAAGAATAACATCCTTCACTCCAGTAGGAGATCAAATGTCTGGTAGCAGTAGGAGATCAAATGTCTGGTAGCAGTAGGAGATCAAATGTCTGTTTGCAGTAGGAGATCAAATGTCTGGTAGCAGTAGGAGATCAAATGTCTGGTAGCAGTAGGAGATCAAATGTCTGGTAGCAGTAGGAGATCAAATGTTTGTAGGAGATCAAATGTCTGTCATAGTAGGATCAAATGTCTGTTTCAGATAGCAGATCAAATGTCTGGTAGCAGTAGGAGATCAAATGTTTGTTAGCAGTAGGAGATCAAATGTCTGGTAGCAGTAGGAGATCAAATGTCTGCAGTAGCAGTAGGAGATCAAATGTCAAATGTTTAGCAGTAGGAGATCAAATGTCTGGTAGCAGTAGATCAAATGGGAGATCAAATGTCTGCAGTAGGAGATCAAATGTCTGGTAGCAGTAGGAGATCAAATGTCTGGTAGCAGTAGGAGATCAAATGTCTGTCATCAGTAGGAGATCAGTCTGTAGGAGATCAAATGTCTGGTAGCAGTAGGAGATCAAATGTTTGTTAGTAGTAGGAGATCAAATGTCTGGTAGCAGTCAGGAGCAGTCTGGTAGCAGTAGGAGATCAAATGTCTGTTAGCAGTAGGAGATCAAATGTCTGGTAGCAGTAGGAGATCAAATGTCTGGTAGCAGTAGGAGATCAAATGTCTGGTAGCAGTAGGAGATCAAATGTCTGTCATCAGGTAGCAGTAGGAGATCAAATGTCTGTTAGCAGTAGGAGATCAAATGTCTGGTAGTAGGAGATCAGTAGGAGATCAAATGTCTGTCATAGCAGTAGGAGATCAAATGTCTGTTAGCAGTAGGAGATCAAATGTCTGTCAGCAGTAGGAGATCAAATGTCTGTAGGTAGGAGATCAAATGTCTGGTTCTGGTAGCAAATGTAGGAGAGATCAAATGTCAGTAGGAGATCAAATGTCTGGTAGCAGTAGGAGATCAAATGTCTGAGCAGTAGGAGATCAAATGTCTGGTAGCAGTAGGAGATCAAATGTCTGTTCTGGTAGCAGTAGGAGATCAAATGTCTGCAGTAGGAGATCAAATGTCTGTCATCAGGTAGCAGTAGGAGATCAAATGTCTGTTAGCAGTAGGAGATCAAATGTCTGTTAGCAGTAGGAGATCAAATGTCTGTCAGCAGTAGCAAATGTCTGTCAGCAGTAGGAGATCAAATGTCTGTCATCAGGCAGTAGGAGATCAAATGTCTGGTCTGTAGCAGTAGGAGATCAAATGTCTGTTAGCAGTAGGAGATCAAATGTCTGTCATCAAATGTCTGGTAGCAGTAGGAGATCAAATGTCTGGTCAGCAGTAGGAGATCAAATGTCTGTAGCAGTAGCAGAGATCAAATGTCTGTCATCAGGTAGCAGTAGGAGATCAAATGTCTGTTAGCAGTAGGAGATCAAATGTCTGGTAGCAGTAGGAGATCAAATGTCTGGTAGCAAATGTCTGTCAGCAGTAGGAGATCAAATGTCTGGTAGCAGTAGGAGATCAAATGTCTGTTAGCAGTAGGAGATCAAATGTCTGTCATCAGGTAGCAGTAGGAGATCAAATGTCTGTCATCAGGTAGCAGTAGGAGATCAAATGTCTGTCATCAGATAGCAGTAGGAGATCAAATGTCTGTCAGCAGTAGGAGATCAAATGTATGTTAGCAGTAGGAGATCAAATGTCTGTCAGCAGTAGAAGATCAAATGTCTGTCAGCAGTAGAAGATCATAGCAGTAGGAGGTATATATAGCAGTAGGAGGTATATACAGGGGGTACCGATACATAGTCAATGTGCGGGGTCACCGGTTAGTTGAGGTAATTGAGGTAATATGTACATGTTGGTAGAGTTACTATATAAGTGACTATGCATAGATAATAACAGAGAGTAGCTGTTGTGTAAAATAGGGCATGGGGGAGGGGCAATGCAAATAGTCTGGGTAGCCATTTGATGAGATGTTCAGGAGTCTTATGGCTTGGGGGTAGAAGCTGTTTAGAAGCCTCTTGGACCTAGACTTGGTGCTCCGATACCGCTTGCTGTGTGGTAGCAGAGAGAACAGTCTATGACTAGGGTGGCTGGAGTCTTTGACCATTTTTAGGGCCTTCCTCTGACACCGCCTGGTATAGAGGTCCTGGATGGCAGGCAGCTTGGCCCCAGTGATGTCCTGGGCCGTACGCACTTCCCTCTGTAGTGCCTTGCGGTCGGAAGCCAAGCAGTTGCCGTACCAGGCGGTGATGAGACGAGTCAGGATGCTCTCGATGGTGCAGCTGTAGAACCTTTTGATGAACCTAGTATTGTCATATAGACTATTTAGTGAGTAGTAATCTCATATAGACTATTTAGTGAATAGTAATCTCATATAGACTATTTAGTGAATAGTAATCTCATATAGACTATTTAGTGAATAGTAATCTCATATAGACTATTTAGTGAATAGTAATCTCATATAGACTATTTAGTGAATAGTAATCTCATATAGACTATTTAGTGAGTAGTAATCTCATATATACTATTTAGTGAGTAGTAATCCCATATAGACTATTTAGTGAATAGTAATCTCATATAGACTATTTAGTGAATAGTAATCTCATATAGACTATTTAGTGAATAGTAATCTCATATAGACTATTTAGTGAATAGTAATCTCATATAGACTATTTAGTGAATAGTAATCTCATATAGACTATTTAGTGAATAGTAATCTCATATAGACTATTTAGTGAGTAGTAATCTCATATAGACTATTTAGTGAGTAGTAATCTCATATAGACTATTTAGTGAATAGTAATCTCATATAGACTATTTAGTGAATAGTAATCTCATATAGACTATTTAGTGAGTAGTAATTGTCATATAGACTATTTAGTGAGTAGTAATCTCATATAGACTATTTAGTGAGTAGTATTGTCATATACACTATTTAGTGAGTAGTATTGTCATATAGACTATTTAGTGAATAGTAATCTCATATAGACTATTTAGTGAGTAGTATTGTCATATAGACTATTTAGTGAATAGTAATCTCATATAGACTATTTAGTGAGTAGTATTGTCATATAGACTATTTAGTGAATAGTAATCTCATATAGACTATTTTGTGAATAGTAATCTCATATAGACTATTTAGTGAGTAGTAATCTCATTTAGACTATTTAGTGAATAGTAATCTAGTGAATTCATATAGACTATTTAGTGAGTAGTAATCTCATATAGACTATTTAGTGAATAGTAATCTATAGACTATTTAGACTATTTAGTGACTAGTAATCTCATATAGACTATTTAGTGAGTAGTATTGTCATATAGACTATTTAGTGAATAGTAATCTCATATAGACTATTTAGTGAATAGTAATCTCATATAGACTATTTAGTGAGTAGTATTGTCATATAGACTATTTAGTGAATAGTAATCTCATATAGACTATTTAGTGAGTAGTATTGTCATATAGACTATTTAGTGAATAGTAATCTCATATAGACTATTTAGTGAGTAGTAATCTCATATAGACTATTTAGTGAATAGTAATTTCATATAGACTATTTAGTGAGTAGTAATCTCATATAGACTATTTAGTGAATAGTAATCTCATATAGACTATTTAGTGAGTAGTAATCTCATATAGACTATTTAGTGAGTAGTAATCTCATATAGACTATTTAGTGAGTAGTATTGTCATATAGACTATTTAGTGAATAGTAATCTCATATAGACTATTTAGTGAATAGTAATCTCATATAGACTATTTAGTGAGTAGTATTGTCATATAGACTATTTAGTGAATAGTAATCTCATATAGACTATTTAGTGAGTAGTATTGTCATATAGACTATTTAGTGAATAGTAATCTCATATAGACTATTTAGTGAGTAGTAATCTCATATAGACTATTTAGTGAATAGTAATTTCATATAGACTATTTAGTGAGTAGTAATCTCATATAGACTATTTAGTGAATAGTAATCTCATATAGACTATTTAGTGAGTAGTAATCTCATATAGACTATTTAGTGAGTAGTAATCTCATATAGACTATTTAGTGAGTAGTATTGTCATATAGACTATTTAGTGAATAGTAATCTCATATAGACTATTTAGTGAATAGTAATCTCATATAGACTATTTAGTGAGTAGTATTGTCATATAGACTATTTAGTGAATAGTAATCTCATATAGACTATTTAGTGAGTAGTATTGTCATATAGACTATTTAGTGAATAGTAATCTCATATAGACTATTTAGTGAGTAGTAATCTCATATAGACTATTTAGTGAATAGTAATTTCATATAGACTATTTAGTGAGTAGTAATCTCATATAGACTATTTAGTGAATAGTAATCTCATATAGACTATTTAGTGAGTAGTAATCTCATATAGACTATTTAGTGAGTAGTAATCTCATATAGACTATTTAGTGAGTAGTATTGTCATATAGACTATTTAGTGAATAGTAATCTCATATAGACTATTTAGTGAATAGTAATCTCATATAGACTATTTAGTGAGTAGTATTGTCATATAGACTATTTAGTGAATAGTAATCTCATATAGACTATTTAGTGAGTAGTATTGTCATATAGACTATTTAGTGAATAGTAATCTCATATAGACTATTTAGTGAGTAGTATTGTCATATAGACTATTTAGTGAATAGTAATCTCATATAGACTATTTAGTGAGTAATATATAGACTATTTAGTGAATAGTAATTTCATATAGACTATTTAGTGAGTAGTAATCTCATATAGACTATTTAGTGAATAGTAATCTCATATAGACTATTTAGTGAGTAGTAATCTCATATAGACTATTTAGTGAGTAGTAATCTCATATAGACTATTTAGTGAGTAGTATTGTCATATAGACTATTTAGTGAATAGTAATCTCATATAGACTATTTAGTGAGTAGTAATCTCATATAGACTATTTAGTGAGTAGTATTGTCATATAGACTATTTAGTGAATAGTAATCTCATATAGACTATTTAGTGAGTAGTAATCTCATATAGACTATTTAGTGAGTAGTAATCTCATATAGACTATTTAGTGAGTAGTATTGTCATATAGACTATTTAGTGAATAGTAATCTCATATAGACTATTTAGTGAATAGTAATCTCATATAGACTATTTAGTGAGTAGTAATCTCATATAGACTATTTAGTGAGTAGTAATCTCATATAGACTATTTAGTGAATAGTAATCTCATATAGACTATTTAGTGAATAGTAATCTCATATAGACTATTTAGTGAATAGTAATCTCATATAGACTATTTAAATAAAATAAATAAATATATCCCATTTAGCAGACGCTTTTGTCCAAAGCGACTTACAAGTCGGCTGGGGCCACTACTTTTACATATGGGTGGCCCCAGTGGGAATCGAACCCACGACGCTTGGCGTTGCAAGCGCCATGCTCTACCGACTGAGCCACACAGGACCCAAGATATGGCATTATATGTACTCTCTGCTATCGCATTGTAAGCAGTACTGGAATGCCAAGTCTGGGACCAAAAGGCTCCTACCTACATGTACATAGTACTTCAATTAATCACCTTACCAAAACTACAAGCACTTATTACCTCAATCCCCAACTAACTCGTACCCCATTACACTGACCCAGAACCGGTACTCCTTGTATATAACCTGTATATAGCCTTCACTGGAACTAAGCGACCTAGCCCGAACCATGAAAAACATCCCCAGACCAATATTCCTTCTCCACCAAACATTACAGTTCGCACTATGCATTGGGGCAGGTAGCGTTCTCCTGGCACCTGCCAAACCCAGAGTCGTCCGTCGGACTGCCAGATGGTGAAGCGTGATTCATCAATCCAGGGAACGCGATTCCACTGCTCCAGAGTCCAATGGCGGCGAGCTTTACAACACTCCAGCCAACACTTGGCATTGTCGAATGGTGATCTTAGGCTTGTGTTCAGCCTTATTTCATATAGACTATTTAGTGAGTAGTAATCTCATATAGACTATTTAGTGAGTAGTAATCTCATATAGACTATTTAGTGAGTAGTAATCTCATATAGACTATTTAGTGAGTAGTAATCTCATATAGACTATTTAGTGAGTAGTATTGTCATATAGACTATTTAGTGAATAGTAATCTCATATAGACTATTTAGTGAGTAGTAATCTCATATAGACTATTTAGTGAGTAGTAATCTCATATAGACTATTTAGTGAGTAGTATTGTCATATAGACTATTTAGTGAATAGTAATCTCATATAGACTATTTAGTGAATAGTAATCTCATATAGACTATTTAGTGAATAGTAATCTCATATAGACTATTTAGTGAATAGTAATCTCATATAGACTATTTAGTGAATAGTAATCTCATATAGACTATTTAGTGAATAGTAATCTCATATAGACTATTTAGTGAATAGTAATCTCATATAGACTATTTAGTGAATAGTAATCTCATATAGACTATTTAGTGAATAGTAATCTCATATAGACTATTTAGTGAATAGTAATCTCATATAGACTATTTAGTGAATAGTAATCTCATATAGACTATTTAGTGAATAGTAATCTCATATAGACTATTTAGTGAATAGTAATCTCATATAGACTATTTAGTGAATAGTAATCTCATATAGACTATTTAGTGAATAGTAATCTCATATAGACTATTTAGTGACTATAGTAATCTCATATAGACTATTTAGTGAATAGTAATCTCATATAGACTATTTAGTGAATAGTAATCTCATATAGACTATTTAGTGAATAGTAATCTCATATAGACTATTTAGTGAATAGTAATCTCATATAGACTATTTAGTGAATAGTAATCTCATATAGACTATTTAGTGAATAGTAATCTCATATAGACTATTTAGTGAATAGTAATCTCATATAGACTATTTAGTGAGTAGAATAGTAATCTCATATAGACTATTTAGTGAATAGTAATCTCATATAGACTATTTAGTGAATAGTAATCTCATATAGACTATTTAGTGAATAGTAATCTCATATAGACTATTTAGTGAATAGTAATCTCATATAGACTATTTAGTGAGTAGTAATCTCATATAGACTATTTAGTGAATAGTAATCTCATATAGACTATTTAGTGAGTAGTAATCTCATATAGACTATTTAGTGAGTAGTAATCTCATATAGACTATTTAGTGAGTAGTAATCTCATATAGACTATTTAGTGAGTAGTAATCTCATATAGACTATTTAGTGAGTAGTAATCTCATATAGACTATTTAGTGAGTAGTAATCTCATATAGACTATTTAGTGAATAGTAATCTCATAGACTATTTAGTTGTGTTGAGGAGACATAAGGAGACTCCTGTGTTGTGTTGAGCTTCCTGCTCTAACTTCTCCACTTTGATCTGACAGAGTACGAGGGATGGAAGACCAAGTCCATGAATCCTCAGATCCCTGGATCTTCTAGCCTCAACAGCAACAGTAGAGGGAAGATCACCTCGTCCAGACCTCCTCCTATCCAGCCTGTTCACGGACGGGTGGACTGGGCCACCAAGTACGGAGGAGGCCACCGGTAGCACAGCCCACTATAGCCATATGACTGATAAGAGTACCCATTGACCCCACTATAGCCATATGACTGAGAAGAGTACCCATTGACCCCACTGTAGCTAGATGACTGAGAAGAGTAGCCATTGACCCCACTGTAGCCATATGACTGAGAAGAGTACCCATTGACCCCACTGTAGCTAGATGACTGAGAAGAGTAGCCATTGACCCCACTGTAGCCATATGACTGAGAAGAGTACCCATTGACCCCACTGTAGCCATATGACTGAGAAGAGTAGCCATTGACCCCACTGTAGCCAGATGACTGAGAAGAGTAGCCATTGACCCCACTGTAGCCATATGGCTGAGAAGAGTAGCCATTGACGGTGTACTTCCTGAATTGAAATGGAATTGGCTCCGACCCTGGTGAGCAATAGAACAGTCAGAACCGTTTCCCCCTATTGAGAATCAATTCCGAGGAAGATTTCAATTTCCTGCAGAGCACCGTGAGCGGAGGGACACTCCAACTAGAGAGAAGAGGGACTATTTCCTGCAGAGCACCGTGAGCGGAGGGACACTCCAACTAGAGAGAAGAGGGACTATTTCCTGCAGAGCACTGTGAGCGGAGGGACACTCCAACTAGAGAGAAGAGGGACTGTTTCCTGCAGAGCACTGTGAGCGGAGGGACACTCCAACTAGAGAGAAGAGGGACTGTTTCCTGCAGAGCACTGTGAGCGGAGGGACACTCCAACTAGAGAGAAGAGGGACTGTTTCCTGCAGAGCACTGTGAGCGGAGGGACACTCCAACTAGAGAGAAGAGGGACTGTTTCCTGGCTGTGGTGTGTACACACAGCATCATTTTAGTCTGTTAGCCTGAGTCTCTGGCTGTATCCTAAATGGTACCCTCTTCCCTATAGGGCTCTGGTCATAGGTCGTGGACTATAAAGGGTTCCATTTGGGACTACAGGATGTGATGTCAACTGTAGCTAGCTAGCATCTTTCCAGTCGGTGTACTGTACAATATTTCAGCATTTCCTTCAATACATGTTCGTTATTATTTTTCTAGATTTAGGTGAGAGTTGACTAAAAATAAAAGTATTATTTTACAACTGAAGCAGCCAATGAGTTCAAGTTATCCATACTTATTTTCTGTGAGGTAACATTTGTCTGTATATCAAATATAAGTTTTGTTCATTAAAATAAAGTGCCCCAAAAAAAGCTTGGTCTGGACATTTCTTGAGAAAAAATCTTATATAAAAGTCCTTATCGGTGTTTTCCTCTTGCTGAATACTTTTTTGTGTCATTTTTAAATGTGTAATCTTTCAAAATGAATAACTATTTAAATGAAGTACATTGACAAAGAACAACAGTGAATAATTCTCTGGACAGACACGTCAACAGAGACAAACTTTCATGAATATGGGTATTTTCATACATGGATATGCTTGTCTAGAGAGGTTTCATTTTTATCAGTGTTTCACTACATGAATGTCAATTATGGCATCAAATTACTGTGTATATAAAATATGTAAACAGTGTATATAAAACATTGTAATTCCTAGATTGTACCCATTCATGAGTCATGTGGATTGTCTTAAGACGCCGGAGTTTTATGTGTCCCCAACCAATTGAAAAATATAAATATTTTGTACATAATGTTGCCACTACCATCTCTTATGACCAAAAATAACTTCTGGACATCAGGACTGCGATTACTCACCATGGACTGGCGGAATCCTTTTTTTCCTTTAAACGAGTCTGACGAGCCCGACGTGAACGATATACTGCTTTCTGAGGAACAGGCCCAGATCCCCGCGAAGAGGAGACGGAGAAAAAGGGGCCAGAGGGCGGGCTGCCTTCTGAGAATTCTTAGGCGATTGAATAAACCCCCACTTCCTTCTATTCTGCTAGCAAACGTGCAATCTTTGGAAAATAAAAGAGATGACCTACGCAGAATATACAACTACCAACATGACATTCAAAACTGTAATATCTTATGCTTCACGAAGACGTGACAACACTATCAACATATAGCTGGCTGGTTATCCGCTGTACCGGCAGGATAGAACAGTGGCATCTGGTAAGACAAGGAACGGTGCACTATGTATTTTTGTAAATAACAGCTGGTGCACGATATCTAAGGAAGTCTTGAGCTATTCCTCGCCTGAGGTAGAGTATCTCATGATAAGCTGTAGACCACACTATCTACCTACAGAGTTTTCAGCTGTATTTCTTGTAGCTGTTTACATACCACCACAGTCAGAGGCACTAAGACAGCATTGAATGAGCTGTATTCTGCCATAAGCAAACAAGAAAACCCTCATCCAGAGGCGGCGCTCCTAGTGGCCGGAGACTTTAACGCAGGGAAACTTAAATCTGTTTTACCAAATTTGTTTCAGCATGTTAAATGTGCAACCAAAGGAAAAGGAATTCTAGACCACCTTGACTCCACACAGAGACGTGTACAAAGCTCTCCCTCACCCTCCATTTGGCAAATCTGACCTTAATTCTATCCTCCTGATTCCTGGTTACAGGCTAAAATTAAAGCAGGAAGCACCAGTGACTAGATCAATAAAAAAAGTGGTCAGATGAAGCAGACGCTAAGCTACAGGACTGTTTTGCTGTCACAGACTGGAATACGTTCTGGGATTCATCCAATGGCATTGAGGAGTACACCACATCTGTCATTGGCTTCATCAATAAGTGCATCGATGATATCGTCCCCAGTGACTGTACGTACATACCCCAACCAGAAGCCATGGATTACAGGCAACATCCGCACTGAGCTAACGGCTAGAGCTGCCGCTTTCAAGGAGCAGGAAGCTGATAAAAAATCCCGCTATGCCCTCCTGACGAACCATCAAACAGGTAAAGCATCAATACGGGACTAAGATCGAATCGTACTACACCGGCTCTGACGCTCGTCGGATGTGGCAGGGCTTGCAAACCATTGCAGAATACAAAGAGAAGCACGGCCGAGAGCTGCCCAGAGACACAAGCCTACCAGACGAGCTAAACTACTTCTATGCTCGCTTCGAGGCAAATAACACTGAAACATACATGAGAGCACCAGCTGTTCCAGAAGACTGTGTGATCACACTCTCCGCAGCCGATGTGAGTAAGCCCTTTAAACAGGGATGGCGGACTATGTATTTTTGTAAATAACATCTGGTGCACGATATCTAAGGAAGTCTCGAGCTATTGCTCGCCACAGGGCCTGACGGATTACCACAATGTGTACTGCGAGCATGCGCTGACCAACTGGCAAGTGTCTTCACTGACATTTTCAACCTCTCCCTGACCTAGTCTGTAATACCAACATGTTTTAAAAAGACCACCATAGTCCCTGTGCCCAAAAACACTAAGGTAATCTGCCTAAATGACTACCGACCCGTAGCACTCACTTCTGTAGCGATGAAGTGCTTTGAAAGGCTGGTCATGGCTTACATCAACACCATTTTCCCAGAACGTTAGACCCAATAATTTGCATACCGCCCCAATAGATCCACAGATGATGCCATCTCTATTGCACCTTTCCCACCTGGACAAAAGGAACACCTATGTGAGAATGCTTTTAATTGACTACAGCTCAGCGTTCAACATCATTTTGTCCTCAAAGCTCATCACTAAGCTAAGGACCCTGGGACTAAACACCTCCCTCTGCAACTGGATCCTGGACTTCCTGACGGGCCGCACCCAGGTGGTAAGGGTAGGTAACAACACATCCACCACGCTGATCCTCAAAACAGGGGCCCCTCAGGGGTGCGTACTAAGTCCCCTCCTGTACTCCCTGTTCACTCATGACTGAACTGCCAGGCACGACTCCAACACCATCATTAAGTTTGCCGATGACACAACAGTGTCATCGGCAAACTTAGGCCTGATCACCGACAACGATGAGACAGCCTATAGGCAGAAGGTCAGAAACCTGGCCGTGTGGTGCCAGGACAACAACCTCTCCCTCAACGTGATCAAGACAAAGGAGATGATTGTGGACTACAGGAAAAAGAGGACCGAGCACGCCCCCCATTCTCATTGATGGGGCTGTAGTGGAGCAGGTTGAGAGCTTCAATTATTATGTTTGTGTATTTTTCTAGCAGTATATCATGAAGATATCTTGTTGATGCGGTCATGTTTTCTGGCATCACCGTACTGTCTATTCTCTTTAATGCCCCGTACTGTCTATTCTCTTTAATGTCCCGTACTGTCTATTCTCTTTAATGTCCCGTACTGTCTATTCTCTTTAATGTCCCGTACTGTCTATTCTCTTCAATGTCCCGTACTGTCTATTCTCCTTAATGTCCCATACTGTCTATTCTCTTTAATGCCCCGTACTGTCTATTCTCTTTAATGTCCCATACTGTCTATTCTCTTTAATGTCCCGTACTGTCTATTCTCGATGGTGTGCAGCTGTAGGGGGAATAGGTTATGTCATGCCCTCTGGGGTATCGTTGAGTGTAGAGATGGATAAGATGAGAAAAAATATTCCTGGTGTTTGTGACACCCACCATTTGGTGAGACACAGACCCGGAAGAAATGGGGAAAGGGAGTATACCCTGTCTGTCTTGTTGAGCTTCGACATGGAGTTTCTACCTGGTAAGGTCAGGCTAGGGTATATTAGCTATTTGGTGACGGTGTTTGTCCTGAACCCACTACGGGGTTTTAGGTGCCAAGGATTTGGACATGTAGCAACAGTATGTAGAAGGGAGGTCCCAGGATGTGGAAAGTGTGCAGGAGGTCATAGTCAGAGCAAGTGTGTAGTTGGGGTTGAGAAAGCACTGTGTGTAAACTGTGAATCGCCTATGCAACTGGGGGTCTGAAGTGCCCTGTACTAGAGAGAGAGACAAGTTGAGATTGCCAGAATTCGAGTGAGGAAGAAGGTTTCATATGCAGAGGCAGTAAGGAAAGTAGAGGATAGCTCAAGGATGAGGGATTTGATTGGGAGCCCCCCATTGAGGCCTGAAGAGAGAGATCCAGAGAAAATGAATTTTAGTAAGGTTGAATGTCATGCATTTATAACCATGGTGATCAACTGCACTGCATTGATGGAACGGAAATCACAGAAGACAGATGTGGTAGTTGCAGCAGCAGATAAATATTTGGATGTGAAAGATTTCAGTGCAGAAGATCTACAGGAAGTTGAGAGAAGGGGTTCAATCCTGCCATGCTGATGGCCTCGTGTAGGCTCGTTTTGGGCCAAATAAATGGTAAGGGGGGGGGTGTATATAGGCAAGGTGCAGTGTTAGACGGAGGTACAATAAAAAATGTTCCCTCATTTTTTAAATATATATATATATATTTTTTGTATATTTTTTTATTTTTATTATTATTATGTTGTTGTTTTTTACAAAATGTGCAATCTGCACTCTGACCTGCGATGGGCAGCAATACACAACGCAGCATTCAGTCCGCCGGGGAAATTCACACGAAGAAGAAGAAGTTGGTTGTCAGTCTGAGAGTAAATAACCGTCAACTGGTCGCTGGCTGGAGATTTCACGTTTATCCTTGAGGGAAAGTACGTTGCATTCGTGGTGAATGAGTAGGTAAAGGACAATGGTCGTACTATAAGCGTCGTTAGCTAACTAACTACCCACAGATAGTTTTGCTACTAGCGGATGTTAATGCTTTGCTAGCTGGCTTAAAAACACCGAAGTAGCGTTAGCTACCTCAAGGGAGGCGGTTTATGCTTGTCACGAAATGGTTGCCTCATACCCTAGCAAGCAAATCCACTGTGTAATGTTAGCTATTTTAGCAAAAAAAATAGTGGTAACTTTACTAACTAGTTCACTACAAGCCTCTGCCGTTTCAATATTTTTTTAGCTACGTTAGCTCACATGACCTGCTGCACCTGCAACTGTTTTAATTTAACAACTTTAAGTTGAACTTACTAACGCTTGTTAGTAGTGTTAACTAGCTGACGTTTAGCGTAGCAACATCACTAGTTAGCTATCTAGCTAACGTTAGTCTGTCGTCTTCTGTTTTCCCCCAGATCTCTTGGGACCGTTTAATTCCTCCGGTTAGGGGTGTTTTAAAACTAGCGGTATGTTCGGGAAGAAGAAGAGGGCTCCTTTGCCAAAGGGCCAGGGCGCAGCTGCAGCCAAACAGGTGAGAGGGACACGTCACCTGTGTGTGTGTGTGTGTGTGTCTGTGTAACAACGTAAAATGACAACGAGGAGGCTGGCTGGCTAACCTCTCTCTCTGACACACACTAGCTAGCCAATATCACCATTCACCTTCCTTGGTTCCAGATGGGTTTGTTTGTGGACTTCAACCCAGAGGAGATGACGCAGGACATGGATGATCCGACCGTGGATGATGCTGATCTAGAGGCAGAGTTATCAGCTCTCACTGGGGGCAAGCCTGCTGGAGGGAGACTAAAGCAGAAAGGTAAGTCTTCACACACTGTGTTGTACTCATGGTTGGGGCGGGTAGCCTAGTGGTTAGAGGGGCGGCGGGTAGCCCGGTGGTTAGAGGGGCGGCGGGTAGCCCGGTGGTTAGAGGGGCGGCGGGTAGCCTAGTGGTTAGAGGGGCGGCGGGTAGCCCGGTGGTTAGAGGGGCGGCGGGTAGCCCGGTGGTTAGAGGGGCGGCGGGTAGCCTAGTGGTTAGAGGGGCGGCGGGTAGCCCGGTGGTTAGAGGGGCGGCGGGTAGCCTAGTGGTTAGAGGGGCGGCGGGTAGCCTAGTGGTTAGAGGGGCGGCGGGTAGCCTGGTGGTTAGAGCGGGTAGCCTAGTGGTTAGAGGGGCGGCGGGTAGCCTAGTGGTTAGAGGGGCGGCGGGTAGCCTTGTAACCGAAAGGTTGCAAGATCGAATCCCCGAGCTGACAAGGTAAAAATCTATCGTTCTGCCCCTGGACAAGGCAGTTTGCCCACTGTTCCTCGGTAGCCCTTCATTGTAAATACGAATTTGTTCTTAAATGACTTGCCCAGTTAAATAAAGGTAAAATAAATAAAAATACAAGAACTATACAGCTTTCAGGAAGTATTCATACCACTTGACTTTCTCAACTATCTTCCCACAATACCCCACAATGACAAAGTGAAAACATGTCTGTAGAAATTGTAGCAAATTTATTTGAAAATAAATACGGAAATATCACACCTTTGGTGAGGATTTTAAAGCTTTGAGTGTCCTTGGGTATGTCTATCGGCTTTGCACATCTGGATTAGTTTTTATTTTTAAGTCCTTTATTCTTTGCATATTTCTCAAGCTCTGTTATTAAGTTAGATGGGGAGAGGCGGTGAATAGCAATCTTCAAGTCTTTCCATAGATTTTCAATGGGATTTATGTCTGGGCTGTGGCTGGGCCACTCAATGATTTATACATTCTAGTTCCGTAGAAATTCCTGCGTTGCTTTGGCTGTATGCTTGTGGTCATTGTTCTGTTGGAATGTAAATCTTTGCCCCAGTGTAAGATTGTTTGCACCCTAAAGCAGGTTCTCATCATGCATTTGGCTGAATTTGGCTCCATTCATTGTGCCCCTCTATCCTTACTTGTGTCCCAGTCCCTGCTGCTGAAAAGCATCCCCATTACATGATGCTGCCACCACCATGCTTCACGGTAGGGATGGTGTTAAACGGGTGATGAGCTGTGCCTGGTTTTCTCCAGACAGCACTTTTCATTCCGGCTCGAGAGCTCAATTTGTCTCATCAGACCACAGTATCTTTTGCCTTATGCGCTGAGTTTTTCACGTGCCTTTTTGCAAACTCCTGACATGCTGTCATGTGCCTTCTTCTCAGGAGCGGCTTCCGTCTGGCCACTCCCCCATAAAGCCCAGATTGATGAAGTGCTGTAGAGACTGTTGTCCTTCTGGAAGTTTCTCCCATCTCAGCCAAGGAACTCTGTAGTTCTGTCAGTGATCATTGTGTTCTTGGTCACCTCCCTGACTAAGGCCCTTCTTGCCCGGTTGTTCAGTTTGGTCTTGAGTAGTTCCATATTTTTCCTGCAATGGTGACCGCTGTGCTGTTTGGAAACTTTCAACGTTTAAGAGAATGTTTTATACCCTTCCCCAGATATACTGTATGCCGAATCGCTGTTCTATCTCTGATCTACGGACAGTTCCTTGGACGTTGTGGTTTTGTCTGACATACACTGTCAACTGTGGGACTTTTTTTATAGACAAGTGTTTTTTTTTGTGTGTGTTTTTAAATCATGTTCAAACAATTGAATTGGCAACAGGTGTACTCGATGGAGATGAGGTATTGTGTGGATGGTTGACAGAATTTGTTTTTCATTTAATCCATTTTGATTTCGGATTGTAAACACAAGAGAAGGTGTAATGAGTCAAGGGCTATGAATACTTTTTGAAGGCACTGTATCTCTACTTTAATTTAATGAGATACAATTTAAAAAATGTATTTTTTACATTTGCGATGAAATCCCTATTAGGGAACAACGCCACTGTTTGCCCCCCACTGCCTTCATTGTTTTTGTTGATGAACGGAGGTGAGGAGCGTCCAGCAGTGTGGTAAAAACATTACTCTCTGAGGGTCATAGGTCATCCTTGTGATCACGTCTTTAAAAAAAAATCACAAGAAGGAACCCCCCCCCATGTTAATTTATAATATCTCTCCCACTGATTACGCCGCTGATATGTTTCACTAATTGATATGTCTCTCTGTCCTAGCCCCCTTACCTATGGAGAATATAGCCAGAATGGCAGAGGAGTGTATGAAGGATATATATGACGATGATGATGATGAAAACCTGGAAGATGATGAAGATTTACTGGTAACTGTTTGCGTTTATTTCAATCTATTTTTGATCATCTTTTACTTATTGTGTGTGTGTGTGTGTGTGTGTGTGTGTGTGTCTCACTGCGCTGTGTTAGTGTTGCGTTGAACCTATGATTAACATGTTCTGTTTGTGCCTGACTGTTAATATGTTACCAGGCTGAGCTGCAGGAAGTGGTGGGTGACGAGGAAACGGAGGATCATGTGACACCCACCTCCACGGAAGAGCCTCCGCAATCACCACCCCAGGTAAACTAACATGACATCACCTGCCTATACAAACACATACACCGAGTTGTATTCTGCAATTCCAGCGTGTGACTTTTTAGTTTTGACGGTGTTGCCTGTGTGTATGAAATACTGAAGCATTAATGGGCTTGTTACTCACGTCTCTAATCAGAGCATTGTCAACTACATGCAAACAGCACTTACATTTCCGTTCTCAACAGACTCTGGCAAACAAGTGGAGTGAAATACTATTTTTACAATACTGAAGTGTGTGAATCCTCCTTCCCTTATGCGACTACTGTTTCTGTGTCCGTTTGAAATAGCTCAAGTTAATAGAAATGAAATGGACTGCTTGTGTTAGATTGTGTACAGGTATAATGTTGATGCCTATGCTGTGATAATGTGCTGCAACATTCGGACGTAGTCTTGGCAACCCGGGCTTCTGTTGGGATGTAGTCTTGGCAACCCGGGCTTACGTTGGGACGTAGTCTTGGCAACCCGGGCTTACGTTGGGACGTAGTCTTGGCAACCCGGGCTTACGTTGGGACGTAGTCTTGGCAACCCAGGCTTACGTTGGGATGTAGTCTTGGCAACCCGGCTTCTGTTGGGACGTAGTCTTGGCAACCCGGCTTCTGTTGGGATGTAGTCTTGGCAACCCGGCTTCTGTTGGGACGTAGTCTTGGCAACCCGGCTTACGTTGGGATGTAGTCTTGGCAACCCGGGCTTACGTTGGGACGTAGTCTTGGCAACCCGGGCTTACGTTGGGACGTAGTCTTGGGACAGTCTTGGCAACCCGGGCTTACGTTGGGACGTAGTCTTGGCAACCCGGGCTTACGTTGGGACGTAGTCTTGGCAACCCGGGCTTACGTTGGGACGTAGTCTTGGCAACCCGGGCTTACGTTGGGACGTAGTCTTGGCAACCCGGGCTTACGTTGGGACGTAGTCTTGGCAACCCGGGCTTCGTTGGGACGTAGTCTTGGCAACCCGGCTTCTGTTGGGACGTAGTCTTGGCAACCCGGCTTCTGTTGGGACGTAGTCTTGGCAACCCGGGCTTCTGTTGGGACGTAGTCTTGGCAACCCGGGCTTCTGTTGGGACGTAGTCTTGGCAACCCGGGCTTCTGTTGGGACGTAGTCTTGGCAACCCGGGCTTCTGTTGGGACGTAGTCTTGGCAACCCGGGCTTACGTTGGGACGTAGTCTTGGCAACCCGGGCTTACGTTGGGACGTAGTCTTGGCAACCCGGGCTTCGTTGGGACGTAGTCTTGGCAACCCGGGCTTACGTTGGGACGTAGTCTTGGCAACCCGGGCTTACGTTGGGACGTAGTCTTGGCAACCCGGGCTTACGTTGGGACGTAGTCTTGGCAACCCGGGCTTACGTTGGGACGTAGTCTTGGCAACCCGGGCTTACGTTGGGACGTAGTCTTGGCAACCCGGGCTTACGTTGGGACGTAGTCTTGGCAACCCGGGCTTACGTTGGGACGTAGTCTTGGCAACCCGGGCTTACGTTGGGACGTAGTCTTGGCAACCCGGGCTTACGTTGGGACGTAGTCTTGGCAACCCGGGCTTACGTTGGGACGTAGTCTTGGCAACCCGGGCTTACGTTGGGACGTAGTCTTGGCAACCCGGGCTTACGTTGGGACGTAGTCTTGGCAACCCGGCTTACGTTGGGACGTAGTCTTGGCAACCCGGGCTTACGTTGGGGACGTAGTCTTGGCAACCCGGGCTTTGGGACGTTGGGACGTAGTCTTGGCAACCCGGGCTTCTGTTGGGACGTAGTCTTGGCAACCCGGGCTTCTGTTGGGACGTAGTCTTGGCAACCCGGGCTTCGTTGGGACGTAGTCTTGGCAACCCGGGCTTACGTTGGGACGTAGTCTTGGCAACCCGGCTTCTGTTGGGACGTAGTCTTGGCAACCCGGGCTTACGTTGGGACGTAGTCTTGGCAACCCGGGCTTACGTTGGGACGTAGTCTTGGCAACCCGGGCTTACGTTGGGACGTAGTCTTGGCAACCCGGGCTTACGTTGGGACGTAGTCTTGGCAACCCGGGCTTACGTTGGGACGTAGTCTTGGCAACCCGGGCTTACGTTGGGACGTAGTCTTGGCAACCCGGGCTTACGTTGGGACGTAGTCTTGGCAACCCGGGCTTACGTTGGGACGTAGTCTTGGCAACCCGGGCTTACGTTGGGACGTAGTCTTGGCAACCCGGGCTTACGTTGGGACGTAGTCTTGGCAACCCGGGCTTACGTTGGGACGTAGTCTTGGCAACCCGGGCTTACGTTGGGACGTAGTCTTGGCAACCCGGGCTTACGTTGGGGCGTAGTCTTGGCAACCCGGGCTTACGTTGGGACGTAGTCTTGGCAACCCGGGCTTACGTTGGGACGTAGTCTTGGCAACCCGGGCTTACGTTGGGACGTAGTCTTGGCAACCCGGGCTTACGTTGGGACGTAGTCTTGGCAACCCGGGCTTACGTTGGGACGTAGTCTTGGCAACCCGGGCTTACGTTGGGACGTAGTCTTGGCAACCCGGGCTTACGTTGGGACGTAGTCTTGGCAACCCGGGCTTACGTTGGGGGCTTACGTTGGGACGTAGTCTTGGCAACCCGGGCTTACGTTGGGACGTAGTCTTGGCAACCCGGGCTTACGTTGGGACGTAGTCTTGGCAACCCGGGCTTACGTTGGGACGTAGTCTTGGCAACCCGGGCTTACGTTGGGACGTAGTCTTGGCAACCCGGGCTTACGTTGGGACGTAGTCTTGGCAACCCGGCTTCTGTTGGGACGTAGTCTTGGCAACCCGGGCTTCTGTTGGGACGTAGTCTTGGCAACCCGGGCTTCTGTTGGGACGTAGTCTTGGCAACCGGGCTTCTGTTGGGACGTAGTCTTGGCAACCCGGGCTTCTGTTGGGACGTAGTCTTGGCAACCCGGCTTCTGTTGGGACGTAGTCTTGGCAACCCGGCTTCTGTTGGGACGTAGTCTTGGCAACCCGGGCTTACGTTGGGACGTAGTCTTGGCAACCCGGGCTTACGTTGGGACGTAGTCTTGGCAACCCGGGCTTACGTTGGGACGTAGTCTTGGCAACCCGGGCTTACGTTGGGACGTAGTCTTGGCAACCCGGGCTTACGTTGGGACGTAGTCTTGGCAACCCGGGCTTACGTTGGGACGTAGTCTTGGCAACCCGGGCTTACGTTGGGATGTAGTCTTGGTAACCCGGGCTTACGTTGGGACGTAGTCTTGGCAACCCGGAAGGTCACATGCAGTGCCTTGAGAAAGTATTGAAGATGTATTACATGTTATTGGCCTGCACACAATACCCCATAATGTTTACGTGGAATTATGTTTTGTCATTTTTTGGGGGATTTTTTTAAATGAAAATGATTTGTCAAGTCTAAATAAGTTAATGATTACAAATGTGTCAATTAAGTCCCATAATAAGTTGCGTGGACTCACTCTGTGTGCACTCATCGTGTTTAACATGATTTTGAATGACTACCTCATCTCTGTACCCCACACATACAATTATCTGTAAGGTCCCTCTGTTGAGCAGTCATTTTAAATACAGATTCAACCACAAAGACCAGGGAGGTTTTCCAATGCCTCCCACAGAAGGGCACCTATTGGTCGATGGGGTTTAACAAAAAAAACAGAGCATTAATTGAATATCCCTTTGATTGTGGTGAAATTATTATTTTACACTTTGGTTGGTGTATCAATACACCCAGTCACTACAGGCGTCCTTCCTAACTCAGTTGCTGGAGAGGAAGGAAACTCAAGTTTTGACTCATTACGCCCTATTTTGTATAGATGGATGAGAGAAAATATAAATACATTTGGAATGGTCTATTACACAATTAAAAAATGTGCAATAAGTCGAGGGGTATGAATACTTCTTGAAGACAGCACTGTAACCTTCATAGTACACATGAACACTGAATGATCAAACTTGGTTGTTGTTCTTATCATCAGTTAGCTCCTCCTGCGGTACCTGGCAGTCTGCAGCACACCTTGGAGGAGAGACTGAGTATGTACCGGACAGCTGTCGCCCACGCCAAGGCCTCAGGGGAATCGTCTAAAGCACGGAGATACGACAGAGGGATCCAGGTGGCGATGCTAATTTGTAGTTCACTATAAACTCTCATGTTGTGTTTAGTGTAGAGCTGGAGCAAAAGCATGTACTCCTTGTTGCTTTCCAGAGCCTATATTCACAAAGCTTCTCAGAGTAAACACTGATCTAGAATCAGTTTGCCCTTTTTAAAAATAAAAATCATAATTAATGGGCCTCCCGGGTGGCGCAGTGGTGAAGGGCCACCAGAGACTCTGGGTTCGCGCCCAGGCTCTGTCGCAACCGGCCGCGACCGGGAGGTCCGCACAATTGGCCCAGCGTCGTCCCGGTTAGGGAGGGCTTGGCCGGTAGGGATATCCTTGTCTCATCGTGCACCAGCGACTCCTGTGGCGGGCCGGGCGCAGTGTGCGCTAACCAAGGTCGCCAGGTGCACGGTGTTTCCTCCAACACATTGGTGCGGCTGGCTTCCGGGTTGGATGGCGCTGTGTTAAGAAGCAGTGCGGCTGGTTGGGTTGTGTATCGGAGGACGCATGACTTTCAACCTTCGTCTCTCCCGAGCCCGTATGGGCGTTGTAGCGATGAGTAAAAGACAATTTGCTATTGGGTCTAGCAGGAGGATTTGACTATTCCCCCCCCCCCCCCAGATCTAAAGTCCGAAAACCTTTTTTGTCCCATCTCCTTATCTCTGTGCTTCCCCACAGAGCCTGGAGTCCATGCTGGTCTCATTGAAGAAGGGGAGGAAGGTGGATGAGGCTGACATTCCCCCACCTGTAGCCAGTGGAGCCCCGACCTCCACCGCCCCCACAACGTGCTCCTCCCCCTCCACCTTCTGGTCTTGACCCTGAACTGACACCTCCACAACAGCAGGGGGAGCCAGAGGCTGCTGTTCCTGCTGAAATGTTACCTGTACCTGTCTCACCTGAGGCATTATCACCCAGCAGTGAGGAGGAGCTGTCTATCTCTACTCTGGCCACTGTCAGCAGCCAGCCTAGCACTGAGGGAGAGGAAGAGACTGGACAGGCCAGCACAGGTCACACAGGAAATCAATAATTTAATGATTGTTGCTGTTACTTAGTCAATCATTTCGATCAACTTGTTTTTTTACCATGTAGGCTCCTGAAATTTACCACAGATTAGATAAATGAGAACAGTAAACAAGAATCACCTGCCTCCAACCAAATGAATGTTACATTTGTTTGTCTGCAGGAGGTTCACTGCACTCCTAGGATGTGGTTGTTGTGTTTCTCTACACCTCCTGGGATGTGGTTGCTGTGTTTCTCTACACCTCCTGGGATGTGGTTGCTGTGTTTCTCTACACCTCCTGGGATGTGGTTGCTGTGTTTCTCTACACCTCCTGGGATGTGGTTGTTGTGTTTCTCTACACCTCCTGGGATGTGGTTGCTGTGTTTCTCTACACCTCCTGGGATGTGGTTGCTGTGTTTCTCTACACCTCCTGGGATGTGGTTGCTGTGTTTCTCTACACCTCCTGGGATGTGGTTGCTGTGTTTCTCTACACCTCCTGGGATGTGGTTGCTGTGTTTCTCTACACCTCCTGGGATGTGGTTGGGATGTGGTTGCTGTGTTTCTCTACACCTCCTGGGATGTGGTTGCTGTGTTTCTCTACACCTCCTGGGATGTGGTTGCTGTGTTTCTCTACACCTCCTGGGATGTGGTTGTTTCTGTGTTTCTCTACACCTCCTGGGATGTGGTTGCTGTGTTTCTCTACACCTCCTGGGATGTGGTTGTTGTGTTTCTGTGTTTCTACACCTCCTGGGATGTGGTTGCTTGTTTCTGGGATGTTTCTGTGTTTCTCACCTCCTGGGATGTGGTTGCTGTGTTTCTCTACACCTCTGTGTTTCTCTACACCTCCTGGGATGTGGTTGCACACTCCTGGGATGTGGTTGCTGTGTTTCTCTACACCTCCTGGGATGTGGTTGCTGTGTTTCTCTACACCTCCTGGGATGTGGTTGCTGTGTTTCTCTACACCTCCTGGGATGTGGTTGCTGTGTTTCTCTACACCTCCTGGGATGTGGTTGCTGTGTTTCTCTACACCTCCTGGGATGTGGTTGCTGTGTTTCTCTACACCTCCTGGGATGTGGTTGCTGTGTTTCTCTACACCTCCTGGGATGTGGTTGCTGTGTTTCTCTACACCTCCTGGGATGTGGTTGCTGTGTTTCTCTACACCTCCTGGGATGTGGTTGCTGTGTTTCTCTACACCTCCTGGGATGTGGTTGTTGTGTTTCTGGGATGTTTGCTGTGTTTCTACACCTCCTGGGATGTGGTTGCTGTGTTTCTCTACACCTCCTGGGATGTGGTTGCTGTGTTTCTCTACACCTCCTGGGATGTGGTTGCTGTGTTTCTCTACACCTCCTGGGATGTGGTTGCTGTGTTTCTCTACACCTCCTGGGATGTGGTTGCTGTGTTTCTCTACACCTCCTGGGATGTGGTTGCTGTGTTTCTCTACACCTCCTGGGATGTGGTTGCTGTGTTTCTCTACACCTCCTGGGATGTGGTTGCTGTGTTTCTCTACACCTCCTGGGTTGTGATTGCTGTGTTTCTCTGTGTGTTCTCCTCTGATCCCACAGTAGGCGAGGCCACGAAGGCGATGCTGTTAGGCAGACAGAGAGAGTATAAAGTGGCGGCTCTGAAAGCCAAGCAGCAAGGAGACATGGAACAAGTCAAACTCTACTTCAGGACCAGCAAGGTAACGGTTGTATGTTTTTGGGATCAAAAAGTGTTGACATTTTTAAAGAATAGATCTATAGCTTAGGCTCTTCTAGGAATAAGCTAGGGGGGTAATGTATTATCTTAGGCTCTTCCAGGAATTTTTGTGTATTTTACTTACTTTATCCTTCATTAAACTAGGCAAGTCAGTTAAGAACAAATTCTTATTTTCAATGACGGCCTATGAACAGTGGGTTAACTGCCTGTTCAGGGGCAGAACGACAGATTTGTACCTTGTCAGGTCGGGGATTTGAACTTGCAACCTTTCGGTTTCTAGTCCAACGCTCTAACCACTAGGCTATTCCTAAACTATGGGGTAATGTATTATATTATCTTAGGCTCTTCCAGGAATAAGCTAGGGGTAATGTATGATCTTAGGCTCTTCCAGGAATAAGCTAGGGGGGTAATGTATGATCTTAGGCTCTTCCAGGAATAAGTTAGGGGGGTAATGTATGATCTTAGGCTCTTCCAGGAATAAGCTAGGGGGGTAATGTATGATCTCTTGGGGATGAGCCTGGTCAAGGTTTTGTGGTCCATCCTCTATGTACAACTCTGACTAAGTGATGCATGGAGAGTCAGCAGCCTTGTTGCCTACTATAGAATTTGGAGGAGAGATGTTCTGTGTTCACTAGGGCAGCTGGAGGAGAGATGTTCTCTGAGTGTTCATTTGGGCAGCTGGAGGAGAGATGTTCTCTGAGTGTTCATTTGGGCAGCTGGAGGAGAGATGTTCTCTGTGTTCATTTGGGCAGCTGGAGGAGAGATGTTCTCTTTGGGCAGTGTTCACTTTGGGCAGCTGGAGGAGAGATGTTCTCTGAGTGTTCATTTGGGCAGCTGGAGGAGAGATGTTCTCTGTGTGTTCACTAGGGCAGCTGGAGGAGAGATGTTCTGTGTTCACTAGGGCAGCTGGAGGAGAGATGTTCTGTGTTCACTAGGGCAGCTGGAGGAGAGATGTTCTGTGTTCACTAGGGCAGCTGGAGGAGAGATGTTCACTAGGGCAGTTGGAGGAGAGATGTTCTCTGTGTGTTCATTTGGGCAGCTGGAGGAGAGAGATGTTCTCTTGCGTGTTCACTTGGGCAGCTGGAGGAGAGAGGTGTTCACTAGGGCAGCTGGAGGAGAGAGGTGTTCACTAGGGCAGCTGGAGGAGAAAGGTGTTCACTAGGGCAGCTGGAGGAGAGAGGTGTTCACTAGGGCAGCTGGAGGAGAGAGGTGTTCTCTGTGTATTAAACTAGGGCAGCTGATGTTCTGTGTTCACTAGGGCAGCTGGAGGAGAGATGTTCTCTGTGTTCACTAGGGCAGCTGTTGTTCTCTGTGTTCACTAGGGCAGCTGTTGTTCTGTGTTCACTAGGGCAGTTGGTGGAGAGATGTTCTCTGTGTGTTAAACTAGGGCAGCTGATGTTCTCTGTGTATTAAACTAGGGCAGCTGGAGGAGAGAGATGTTCTATGTGTGTTAAACTAGGGCAGCTGATGTTTTCTGTGTGTTCACTAGGGCAGTTGGAGGAGAGAGATGTTCTCTGTGTATTAAACTAGGGCAGCTGGATGAGAGAGGTGTTCTCTGTGTGTTAAACTAGGGCAGCTGGAGGAGAGAGATGTTCTCTGTGTGTTAAACTAGGGCAGCTGGAGGAGTTGTTTGAGTCCATTTGTATCTGTCTCTTCTGCTTCCTTTCTCTTTGTCCTGTTCCTCACTGAGGCCCTGGAGTTATCTGAGGCATGCAAAACATGTAGGAAGTCAACAAAGACTGCCATTGTGATATCTTGTTGTTGTCTGTGTTTTTGGTTGCAGAGGTTTGACGCGGTGATCGAAGCGTTGGAGAAGGGGCAGGAGGTGGACCTGAGTTGCCTGCCACCCTCACTATCCTCGGGTAAGGAGTGACCACAGGGCTGATCTGAAATGGCACCCTATTCCCTCTGTAGTGCACTACTTTAGGCCAGAGCCCTATCAGAACCACTGCATTATATAGAGAATGGAGCCATTTTGGAAAAAGATGTCAAAGTTGTCTGTCTCTAAGATGTTATATATATTTTTTTATATTTGATTAGTCATAATTTATCATCCATTGCTCTGTCTTTAGGGGTCATCTCGGCCTTATCTGGCCCAGAAAACGAACCCGGTCCTGGACAGACCTCAAGCCCCAATCCCCCTGCCTCCACACCTCCAGCCCCCTCTGCTGTCCCTGCCCAGCCTAAAGACGTTCTGGAGGCCCTGGAGCAGCGGAGAGACCGGTATCAGGAGGCCTGCGCCCAGGCCAAAGCCAGCGGAGACGACCGCAAGGCCCGCATGCACGAGCGCATCGCCAAGGTAACGCCTCCTAAGACCTAACCTTAACAGTGTAGAACAACGAATAACTTTCTATTTGTACTCTGTCTCTTTAAAAAAAAACTGTTTTGCCACCAGAGACCCTGGGTTCCCGCCCAGGCTCTGTCGTAACCGGCCGCGACCGGGAGGTCCGTGGGGCGACGCACAATTGGCCCAGCGTCGTCCGGGTTAGGGAGGGTTTGGTCGGTAGGGATGTCCTTGTCTCATCGCCGCCCAGCGACTCCTGTGGCGGGCCGGGCGCAGTGTGCGCTAACCAAGGTTGCCAGGTACAGTGTTTCCTCCGACACATTGGTGCGGCGGGCTTCCGGGTTGGATGGGCGCTGTGTTAAGAAGCAGTGCGGCTTGGTTGGGTTGTGTATCGGAGGACGCATGACTTTCAACCTTCGTCTCTCCCGAGCCCGTACGGGAGTTGTAGCGATGAGATAATGCTACTAACAATTGGATACCACAAAATTGGGGAGAAAAAGGGGTCAATAAAATAATTTAAAAAATATGTTTATCACAAAGTACTTAAAACCCTTTGTCCCGAGACTCCATCAAAAATCGCCGGTTCATTTGTCTGTCTGCATGTCCAGCCCTTATATTTATCCTCATAATGAAGTGTTGTTCAGGATAACCAGGACTACAAGTAGAACACAAAACAGTTTGATTCATGAGTTTTTTTAAATTGACAAATGGCAACAACAACAACATGCCTAATCAACAACCTGCCACAGTCCTGGGGTCCATGGAGAAGACCCCCTTCTAATGACTCTTGTGTGAGGTCATAGACCAAAACATGTTACGTGTCTCAGCTTTTCAGAGATTACTTTTTTTTAATAGTTTTGTAGCTCAAATCATTCTGATATTTTTGTAAAAAAAAAAAAAAAGACCCAATCCCGGTCCCCTTCAGGATCAGCCATTATCTGTAGCGCAGCCCCCGTTAATCACGCAGACGGCTCGGGGCCTGCAGACGGGCCGGGGGCCTGCAGATGCAGAAGAAATAAACCAATGAGACCAATGGAGCTCAAAGACAGACAACGGCCTAAAAAACGGCCGGGGGCCTGCAGACGGCCTGAGACGGCCGGGGCCTGCAGATGCAGAAGAAATAAACCAATCCAATGGAGCTCAAACACAACCTTTAAAAAAAAGGGGGGGGGGGTCAAAGTCCAAAACGTGGCAGCGTTACGATGGGACTCAATCCATGCCTACATCCTTATCACCTTTGACCTCTGGTTATTAGAGGACTATGATATGACCCTTGACCTGTTCCCACAGCAATACCAGAGTGCCATCCGTACCCACAAAGCAGGACGAGCTGTCAACTATGCTGAGCTGCCTGTCCCCCCAGGTGAGTCCTGTACATCAAGCTGTCTCACTACAGAAACAGGAGATAGACTAGTGTCCTGTCCAGGGGGTGTCCTGGTACATCAAGCTGTCTCACTACAGAAACAGCTGTCCTGTTCCATTAGTAATGTTAAAACCGAATGTAAAAACAGATGTCTTTATTGTAGTTGTCCTGTACATTAGTTGTGTCTAAACGGGATATAGACTAGATCTATCTATCCTGTTTCAAGCTGTCCAATCAGAATATAGACTAGTGTCCTGTCCAGGGGGTGTCCTGGTACATCAAGCTGCCTCTCTACAGGAACAGGAGATAGACCCTGTCCAGGAGGTGTCCTGGTACATCAAGCTGCCTCACTACAGGAACGGGATATAGACTTGTCCTGCCATGTCCTGGAGGCATCAATAAGCTGTCATCTCTACAGGAAACCATATAGACTAGTGTCCTGTCCAGGGGTGTACTGACATCAAGCTGTCTCTCTACAGAAACAGGAGATAGACTAGTTCCTTCCTTCCTGGTACATCAAGCACTATATTGACTAGTGTCCTGTCCAGGCCGGTGTCCTGTACATCAAGCTGTCTCACTACAGGAACGGGATATAGACTAGTGTCAGGCAATCCCACTACAGGAACCGGAGATAGACTAGTGTCCTGTCTAGGGGGTGTACTGTACATCACGCTGTCTCACTACAGAAACAGGAGATAGACTAGTGTCCTGTCTAGGGGGTGTCCTGGTACATCACGCTGTCTCTCTACAGGAACAGGAGATAGACTAGTGTCCTGCCAGGGGGTGTACTGTACATCAAGCTGTCACATCATCAGGAACGGGAGATAGACTAGTGTCCTGTCCAGGGGGTGTACTGTACATCAAGCTGTCTCACTACAGAAACAGGAGACAAACTATTGTCCTGTCCAGGTGGTGTCCTGGTACATCAAGCTGTCTCACTACAGAAACAGGAGACAGACTTGTCCAGGGGCCTGTCCAACTGTACATCACACTGTCTCAAATAAACAGGAGATAGACTAGTGTCCTGTCCAGGGGGTGTCCTGGTACATCAGAAACAAGCTCTTGTTCCATTCATAATGTTAGATACTGAATGTAAAAACAGATCATTTATTGTAGTTGTAGCATTAGTTGTGTATGAACTATATATATATCGAGATCAAGTTATGTTTGTGTGATCCAATCAGAATGATGTATCTGCATCCAACAGGGTTTCATCCAATCCCTGGCCAGGAGGGGGGGGCGGGAGCTGAGCAGGGATTCGCTGCCATGCTGGAGGCAGCCAATAAGCTGGCATCTGAGGAAACCATAGTGACAGGAGAGGAGGAAGGAGAGAATGAGGAGGTAAACTATTTCTTTCCTTCCAATATTGTGCACTAGAAACCACCTCATATAGAGCACAACCCAGGCCTGTCTGCCCTATCCCTGTGTGGGAAAGGGTTAGGATACCTAGTCAGTTGTACAACTGAAATGTGTCTTCCACATTTAACCCAACCCCCTCTGAATCGGAGAGGTGTAGGGGGGCTGCCTCAATCAACATCCACATCATCAGTGTCCGGGGAACAGTGGGTTAGCCGCCTTGTTCAGGGGCAGAACCAAATATATTTACCTTGTCAGCTCGGGGATTCGATCCAGCGACCTTTGGGGCAAAAGTAGTAAATAGGGTGGGATTTGAGACATGGGGTTGGTGTGTTGTTTGACTGCTCCTATCCACAGAGCAAGCCTTCTGTTCCTGAGAAGTTAAAGAAGCCCATCATGTTGGCTGTTCCGCCCACGACCCAGACGCCCAAGAGGAGCACCTCTCCCTCTGCAGACAGGACCCACCAGAGAGAGAGCCTGTCTGCTACAGGTCAGACCCTAGCCCCATCCCTAGCCTCTAGCCCCATCCCTAGCCTCTAGCCCCATCTCTAGCCCCCTAGCCTCTAGTCCCATCTCTAGCCCCCTAGCCTCTAGTCCCATCTCTATGCCCCCAATATCTAGTCCCATCTCTAGCCCCATCTCTATCCCCTACCCTCTAGCCCCCTAGCCTCTAGCCCCATCTCTATCCCCTACCCTCTAGCCCTATCTCTAGCCCCCTACCCTAGCTGGTACTCTAAATGTCGTGACCTCCGCGGTCCTAGCTGGTGCTCTAAATGTCGTGACCTCCGCGGTCCTAGCCGGTGCTCTAAATGTCGTGACCTCCGCGGTCCTAGCCGGTGCTCTAAATGTCGTGACCTCCGCGGTCCTAGCCGGTGCTCTAAATGTCGTGACCTCCGCGGTCCAAGCTGGTGCTCTAAATGTCGTGACCTCCGCGGTCCTAGCTGGTGCTCTAAATGTCGTGACCTCCGGTCCTAGCTGGTGCTGTAAATGTCGTGACCTCCGGTCCTAGCCGGTGCTGTAAATGTCGTGACCTCCGGTCCTAGCTGGTGCTGTAAATGTCGTGACCTCCGCGGTCCTAGCCGGTGCTCTAAATGTCGTGACCTCCGCGGTCCTAGCCGGTGCTCTAAATGTCGTGACCTCCGCTGTCCTAGCCGGTGCTCTAAATGTCGTGACCTCCGCTGTCCTAGCCGGTGCTCTAAATGTCGTGACCTCCGCTGTCCTAGCTGGTGCTCTAAATGTCGTGACCTCCGCGGTCCTAGCTGGTGCTCTAAATGTCGTGACCTCCGCGGTCCTAGCTGGTGCTCTAAATGTCGTGACCTCCGCGGTCCTAGCTGGTGCTCTAAATGTCGTGACCTCCGCGGTCCTAGCTGGTGCTCTAAATGTCGTGACCTCCGCGGTCCTAGCTGGTGCTCTAAATGTCGTGACCTCCGCGGTCCAAGCTGGTGCTCTAAATGTCGTGACCTCCGCGGTCCAAGCCGGTGCTCTAAATGTCGTGACCTCCGCGGTCCTAGCCGGTGCTCTAAATGTCGTGACCTCCGCGGTCCTAGCCGGTGCTCTAAATGTCGTGACCTCCGCGGTCCTAGCCGGTGCTCTAAATGTCGTGACCTCCGCGGTCCTAGCCGGTGCTCTAAATGTCGTGACCTCCGCGGTCCTAGCCGGTGCTCTAAATGTCGTGACCTCCGCGGTCCAAGCTGGTGCTCTAAATGTCGTGACCTCCGCGGTCCTAGCCGGTGCTCTAAATGTCGTGACCTCCTGTTTACCAAGCATGTGACAAATACCATTGGGGGAAAAACAGACGAGCGTACTTACTGGTTAACTCCCCGACTACGGCCAATCAATAGAAGAGATGACAACCCCAGTCCCTACTTTAACAGGACTACTGGCATAAACAGTTATGAAAGGATTGATCAAATCACCACAGATCATCCCCTATACCCCAACATCGTGTACTACTGTGGTCGAAAGCGGCCTTCTATATAGGGAATAGGAAGTCGTTGTTCCTCTCCTCCCTACAGCGCTACAGCAGTTGGACTTTGTGGAGGGACGCAGGCAGCAGTACGTGAAGGCGGCGTTGCAGGCCAAACAGAAGAACGACATGGACGCAGCCAGAACCCTGCTCCGTACCGCCAAGGGACTGGAGCCGCTCATCGACGCCGTCAAGGCAGGCAAACACGTCGACATCAGCAAGGTGAATTTCCGCCATTTTGTTTTTTTAGTAGCTCGACCGGTCATTACATCCAACCTGGTGAAAGTTACAAACTGACACGTTTACTTTTTTGTTGTTGTCGAAAAACGACTTTATATTGAAGCAGTGGGCCTGCACGTGTGCAGTTCGGCGCGACACGACCGTCAGACCCAATGGATGACGTGTTTCCGCGCATGACCTTTAGCCTGCCAACGTCGCCATGACATCATGATGTTCAACAGCCGTTGCGCCGATGTTAGACAACATCGTGATGTTACAAATGATTTTTTAAATATTTGAACTTGAGTCTGGTGGCACTGTGGTCTGAGGTTGTGAGGCCGGTTGGATGTACTGCCAAATTCTCTAAAAACAAAGTTGGAGGCAGCATATGGTAGAGAAATTAACATTTAAATACCTGACAACAACTCTGGTGGACATTCCTGCAGTCAACATACCAATTGCACAAACCCTCAACTTGAGACATCTGTGGCGTTGTGTGACACAACTGTCCCAGCACAAGGTGCCCCTGTGTAATTATGATGCTCTTTAATCAGCTTCTTGATATGCCACAGTGGTTAGAGCATTGGACTAGTAACCGGAAGGTTGCAAGTTCAAACCCCCGAGCTGACAAGGTCCAAACCTGTCGTTCTGCCCCTGAACAGGCAGTTAACCCACTGTTCCTAGGCCGTCATTGAAAATAAGAATTTGTTCTTAACTGACTTGCCTGGTAAAATAAAGGTCAAATAAATATCAGGTGGATGGATTATCTTGACAAAGGAGACATACTCGCTAAAAGGGATGGAAACAAATTTGTGCACAACATTTTAGAGAAATTAGCTTTTTGTGTGTTTATATGGAACATTTCTGAGATTTTATTTCAGCTCGTGAAACATTGAACAAACACTTTTTGTTTTTTATATTTTCGTTCAGTGTAGTTTTAAAGGGTAGGCTAATGTAACTGATATGAGAAACATGGCCCTATCAATTTGAAATATGTTCTCATCTCGGCAGCAGAACTTAACTAGGCCTGACAAGTCTGTTTTGAGAAATTATTTATTCAGATTGTTTGTGGCTTGGTAACAATGTCATTGTGCAGCAGATCATAGTTCTGGTATTACAAAAATAGACAATACTATTGTATATCAACAATGTTATGCTGGGAAGGTGGGTCATTCCAGACTTCCCTTTAGTAGGAAGGAACTACAATCCTCTACCTCTGTGGTGTAACACCTTGTCTGTCTGTGTTGTTCTCTAGGTGCCGTCGCCCCCTGGTGACGAGGATGAGGACTTCATCCTGGTTCATCACAGTGAAGTCCAGGTCTCAGAGAAGACAGATGAGGTCTACACTCAACTGGCCAAGATGCTCAATGAACAGTACGAGGTACTAACTGCTTGTTAGATAATGAAAGGAGAGTTTTTTTTTTCACATGCATCCAAACTCAAAGGCTTGACAAATAGAGAAGTGTGGAGATGTTAACACACAGGAGTCCAGAGGAAACCTTTCTATATCTACTGTCCTCTTCTGCTGCTGTTCTGCTACTATACTGACATGAGTCATGAAGTATTTATTAAGACCTGCTACTATACTGACATGAGTCATGAAGTATTTATTAAGACCTGCTACTATACTGACATGAGTCATGAAGTATTTATTAAGACCTGCTACTATACTGACATGAGTCATGAAGTATTTATTTTGACAGTTAAAAATTGATTAAATATGTTTGTTCTTATCCATCTACACACAATACCCCATAATGACAAAGTGAAAACATGTTTTTAGCAATAAAAAATTAAGTACAGAAAAATCTAATTTCCTTAACTATTCACACTCCTCTCGGGTGGCGCAGCGGTCTAAGGCACTGCATCTCATCACTATAGACCCGGGTTCGATCTCACGCTGTGTCGGCCGTGACCGGGAGACCTATGAGGCGGCGCAAAATTGGCCCAGCGCCGTCAGGGGAGGGTTTGGCCCAGCGCTGTCGTCAGGGTCAGGGGAGGGTTTGGCCCAGCGTTCAGGGGAGGGTTTGGCCCAGCGTCGTCAGGGTCGGGAGGGTTTGGCCCAGCGTCGCCGGGGGAGGGAGGGTTTGGCCCAGCGTCGTCGGGGGAGGGAGGGTTTGGCCCAGCGTCGTCGGGGGAGGGAGGGTTTGGCCCAGCGTCGTCGGGGGAGGGAGGGTTTGGCCCAGCGTCGTCGGGGGAGGGTGGGAGGGTTTGTCTGGCCCGGGATGTCCTTGTCCCATTTCGCTCCAGCAACTCCATGTTTGGCCCAGCGCAGGGTTTGGCCCAGCGTCGCCAGCACGCTTTGGCCCAGACATGGTGGGAGGGTTTGTCTGGCCCGGGATGTCCTTGTCCCATTTCGCTCCAGCAACTCCATGTTGCGGGCCAGGCGCACGTCGCCAGCACGCTGACATGGTCGCCAGCACGCTGACATGGTCGCCAGCACGCTGACATGGTCGCTGTACGGTGTTTCCAACACATTGGTGCGGATGGCTTCTGGGTTCAGCGAGCAGTGGGTCGTGTTTCAGAGGAGACGCTTGTCCCTCGACCTTTTGCCTCTTCCAAGTTCGTAGGGAAGTTGCAGCAATGGGACAAGACTGTAACTACCAATTTGGATATCACAAAAAAGGGTAAAAAGTACCAAAGAAAACAATTATAAAACAAAGATTCACTTTTGGCAGCGATAACAGCCTGAGTTTTTTTGGGTAAGTCTCCAAGAGCTGTACAAACCTGGATTGTACCATATTTGCCCATAATTCATTTGTAAAAATTCTTCATAATATATCCCATAATATATCATACTTTGTCAACATGGTTGTTGATCATTGCTATTCAACGATTTTCATGTGTTGCTACATATTTTATATAGTCTAAACGTTCTCGGCCACTCAAGCATTCACTGTCTTCTTGGTATGTAGCTCATGTAGATTTGGCCTTGTTTTTTAGGTTATTGTCCTGCTGAAGGGTGAATTCATCTCCCAGTGTCTGGTAGAAAGCAGACTGAACCATGTCATTCTCTAGGATTTTGACTGTACTTAGCTCCATTCCATTTCCGTTTTATCCTGAAAAACTCCCCAGTCCTTAACAATAACAAGCATACCCATGACAGGTTGCAGCCACCAACAATGAATCATTTTATTTTTCTCTCTGTCTCCTGTAGAAGTGCATGACTTATTCCAAGCAGTTCACTCATCTGGGTAACGTCGCTGAGACCACCAAGTAAGAGACCATCTTCATCGTAGCATCCTGTACACGCCGAGCCTGTCCCTGTCCCTATGAATGGGAAAACCACACACACACACAAAAAATCAAATACATAGACTAATTAACATGCATAATACAACACCAACTGATATACACACACACTTTACACGCATCATTCTGGCGTCGTGGTACTGATGTTCTGCCCGTTGTGTGTGTGTGTGTCGAGGTTTGAGAAGATGGCAGAGAGTTGTAAGAAGAGTCTGGAGATGTTGAAGCTGTCCCAGTCGAAGAGACTGGACCCTCCTAAACATCACTTTGAGGAGAGGACATACCACACCGTCAGGTTGTCGTCTCTCTTTCTCTCTCTCGTTCTTCATCTCACTCTTATGTGTTATCAATTCAATTCGCTTTATTGGCATGACGTAACAATGTACATATTGCCAAAGCTTATTTTGGATATTTACAATATAAAAAAACATTTTCTCTCTCTCTCTCTAGGATCTTCCCAGAGCTCAGTAGTACAGAGATGGTGGTGGTGGTGGTCAGAGGGATGAATCTGCCTGCTCCTTCAGGTAACATTGACCCCTCTGTATCCACCTGTTCCTGTATCCTTCCTGTAGTCCCCTGTGTCTCCCAGTCCACCCTGGGCGGTCCTTCCCGTATCCTCCCGTCTTCCCGTATGTCCTCTCTGCCCGTCCTCCCGTCCTTCCCGTCCCCAGGTCCCCTTGAGTCAGTGGTCGGTCCTCTCTTAATGTCTCTCTGCTCCTCGTCTCTCCCCAGGTATTGAGTCAGTGGGCGGTCCTCTCTTAATGTCTCTCTGCTCCTCGTCTCTCCCCAGGTATTGAGTCAGTGGTCGGTCCTCTCTTAATGTCTCTCTGCTCCTCGTCTCTCCCCAGGTATTGAGTCAGTGGTCGGTCCTCTCTTAATGTCTCTCTGCTCCTCGTCTCTCCCCAGGTATTGAGTCAGTGGGCGGTCCTCTCTTAATGTCTCTCTGCTCCTCGTCTCTCCCCAGGTATTGAGTCAGTGGGCGGTCCTCTCTAATGTCTCTCTGCTCCTCGTCTCTCCCCAGGTATTGAGTCAGTGGTCGGTCCTCTCTTAATGTCTCTCTGCTCCTCGTCTCTCCCCAGGTATTGAGTCAGTGGTCGGTCCTCTCTTAATGTCTCTCTGCTCCTCGTCTCTCCCCAGGTATTGAGTCAGTGGGCGTCCTCTCTTAATGTCTCTCTGCTCCTCGTCTCTCCCCAGGTATTGAGTCAGTGGTCGGTCCTCTCTTAATGTCTCTCTGCTCCTCGTCTCTCCCCAGGTATAGCTACCAATGATCTGGATGCCTTTGTCAAGTTTGACTTCCCCTATCCCAGTATGGTGAGTTAAAAGCTACTGTTCAGTTTACCTGTTACCTGTTCTTGGAGACTCACATTCATTTGCACGTATTTGTTCTAATCCAACACGAACACATCATATTCACCATAGTCCACTAATCGTCAAGCACAGGTGTGCTGTGCTCCAGCTATAGTATGCCTATGGATGGTTGGTCTGAGAAGGCCTGTGTCATAGCAGAAGTAATCGTCTCTATTTGAACTGTCTGTCTCTCTGTGTTGATCTCAGGAACAACCCCAGAAACACAGAACGGCCGTGGTCAAGAACACCAACTCCCCAGGTAACGCCCAGGACCATGATGTCTGTGGTGTGTCTGTGAAATAGCTTACCCAATTTCCTGTCGTCTCTCTGCTCCAGAGTTCAACCAGGGCTTCACTCTGAACATCAACCGGAACCACAGAGGCTTTAGGAGAGTGGTCCAATCAAAAGGAATCAAACTGGAACTGCTGCACAAAGGGTACGTCTGACACACACACACACACACACACACACACACACACACACACGTCCAAACTGGAACACGACCTTGTGAGGAGTCCTTTGTGGAAGTTGTTTTGATCCTTTGAGTGTAAGTGATGAGCGAGGTCTTTGTGTGTGTCACGTGACAGGGGTTTCCTGCGGAGCGACAAGCCTATCGGGACGGCCCACATCAAACTGGAGAAACTGGAGACCGAGAGTGAAGTACGAGAGATAGTGGAGGTAAGGATGGGGGGGTAAGGATGATGTGGGGGTAAGGATGATGTGGAGAGAGGATGACGTGGGGGGTAAGGATGATGTGGAGAGAGGATGACGTGGGGGGTAAGGATGACGTGGGGGTTAAGGATGACGTGGGGGTTAAGGATGACGTGGAGAGAGCCGGTGGCGGTACGATTTGCCCCCGCCAATCGTTCACAAAACAACAGAATGCAGCACCAGACTGAAGAGAGAAGAGACAGAATCGGCGTGCGCTCTGGGAAGATGGCGGTAGGGTGCAGCGGCAGTTTTCTAGTTACAGCAGCGCGTCCCAGTGATGAAGTGGAGCTGGTTGTCACTATAGAGGTGAAAGGAACACCACACACACACAGCCCACTGGAGGTCATTTTGCAGGGCTCTGACAGTGCTCCTCCTGTTCCTCCTTGCACAAAGGCGGAGGTAGCGGTCCTGCTGCTGGGTTGTTGCCCTCCTACGGCCTCCTCCACGTCTCCTGATGTACTGGCCTGTCTCCTGGTAGCGCCTCCATGCTCTGGACACTACGCTGACAGACACAGCAAACCTTCTTGCCACAGCTCGCATTGATGTGCCATCCTGGATGAGTTGCACTACCTGAGCCACTTGTGTGGGTTGTAGACTCCGTCTCATGCTACCACTAGTGAAAGCACCGCCAGCATTCAAAAGTGACCAAAACATCAGCCAGGAAGCATAGGAACTGAGAAGTGGTCTGTGGTCCCCACCTGCAGAACCACTCCTTTATTGGGGAGTCTTGCTAATTGCTTTATTGGGGGTGTCTTGCTATAATGTCCACTTGTTGTCTATTCCGTTTGCACAACAGCATGTGAAATTTATTGTCAATCAGTATTGCTTCCTAAGTGGACAGTTTGATTTCACAGAAGTGTGATTGACTTGGAGTTAAATTGTGTTAAGTGTTATTTTTTTGAGCAGTGTAGTTTGAGGTTCGCTGAATTATTAGACACATTACAGCATTCATGACTAGATCAGGCTGAGTTACCAGCAGTACCCTTCAGATATAAAGGAAAGGCTGGCGGCTTGGTAAATGTAACATGTTTGTTTGTTTTTTGTTCATTTTGGCTTGAAAGGAATATGAGTGAACTGTTTTGGTTGTGTGTTTTTAGTGATACTATGTTTTGTACTACAGGTGATGGATGGCCGTAAGCCTACCGGAGGACGTGTGGAGGTCAGGGTTCGCCTGAGGGAGCCTCTGAGTGGACAGGACCTTCAGACAACCACAGAACGCTGGTTAGTTCTGGACCAGTCACAGGTACACACACATTTGTAGTAACTGTTATATTTGGAGCAAGGCCAACGTCCCTCTGTCAGGCCCTGGAGTTGTAGTGTGATTGTGGCCCAGACACTCAACCTCTGGTTGGTCCTCCCAGGTTCTTCTCTAACTGCTGCTCAGCTGGGGAACACTTTAAAAAGGTAAGTGAACTTCCTCTCCCCAACAAGTTAATTGAAATAGAAACCAAGTCATCAACACAATGACCTTTCTATCTCACAGATGATAAACGCTCCCGTTGTCCTCTGATGAAGATTATGACGGGATGAGGAGGATGTTGTCGTGGCTGGCCTGTTTAGTCTTCCAGGGTTCTGGCAGTCCGACACAGTCAACACGGGTCTTTTAGCTTGTAAACATTTTGCACACAGAGCGTTGGAGCTTCTCTTCACTCTGGGGAGGGGGAGAAATGGGCTCCATGTTTAGCTAACCTTAAAATAACATTGGCTGGGATTCAATCAAAAGGAGACTTTTACAGGTCATTATTTTCCCCCTTGAGCTGATTTGAGTCCTAGTTCTAGACCCTGCGGATTTTGAAAGACAGCGACGTCGCTAGTCTCTCTAATATATTATTCACCTATGCACTTATTCTACCAAAGTAATCACTGTTGCTGTACGATGCTGCATATTTCAATTGCCTTGAATATCTGCCCTACCGTTAATGATCACAATAATAATGTGTGATAAGAACTTGCATCGCTCAAAAAGTAATTCTTTGCTACAATGTTGGTTGTTGTTCCCAGGACTGTTGTTTCTTTTCTATTCACTGGAGCAGGTATAGGCCAGGATTCAGATCCCCTGTCTTTATAGCAGCTTGACATTTGTTCTGAAAGGTAATGCTATCTCCACATGCGCGGTAACATTGCCTTTTTTTTTATTTTTTTAAAGCTGCATTGTCGACGAACGTAAGGGGGGGGGGGGTTGAATCCCGGCTCTAATACCAGAACAGGATAACGCTCACACCACAGGTGGACATGACTGAATTTACAGATGTCTAGGCTGCCACTGCTACTGGATGTTCAAAGGCAAATTGGTCAACTGACATTAGCATGTCATAGGTACTCTTAAGGTGTCATAAGGCTACATACCTCAAGTGACACGGTCACAAGAGCTGGATAGTATAGATCTGATCTTGACCCTCTTCCCTATGGGGCCCTGATCAAAACTAGTGCACTAAAATCGGGATTATGGTGTGGTCGTTTTTGTGTTTTAAATTGAAGAGACTCATAAGTTTACACTTTATAGCTGTGATCCTCCGTACACATAGAAATGATCTGTGTTGGGTTCAGCTGAGCTTTTAGCCAAGAACATTGTTTTTGTTTGTCTGCGTGTAAATCAGTGGTCATTTAAAAATGCTTCACAGCAAAGCCATGATGGTTACACGGACACAGATGCTTTTCAATGGAGAATCTTTGAAAATGATTTTGGGGGGTCCAGGACAGTGTGTTTGGGTAACTGTCCCACGGTCTGAGCCAATTATATCCCCCCCATTTCTCTACTGATAGCCAATTATATCCCACAATGCTGCTTCTATCAGAATATTGTCCTGTCAATTCAAAATATATTTTATTAATTTTCATTTAACAAAATGCTTCCTCTGCTCCAATATGTATATTGGCAAGTTTATCATAATGAGACTTAAACTGTGGACATAAAGGTACCTTTAAAAAAAAGTCCCGAAATGTGTATTTGTGGCATAAACGAAGCATACTGCTTTTGACATTTGTAAGATTCAATAAAGGAAAAAGATTGTGGGGCTTTTCATGTTTTTTTGTTCATGTTACACTTTTCTTGGTCGGGCCTGACTGATACACAGGACAGAATATGGTCACAAAGCCGAGTAGTAAGTCTGTTCAATTGAATAACAAAATGCTACCATCAAGATAAACAATTACCTTTTTTGATAGTATTGCACAGCTGCAATAGTGCCAAAGAAATGGGGTGTATTCACTAGTGCACACTGTCAAGGTTTCTATTGGACAAATTTAGGTAGGTCCCTCCCCATTAAGGGTACAATAAGCTCTGAATGGCCGAGACATTTTAGGTTGTTCATTTAGGAAGCCACTGTCATGCAGAGAAAGCTTCTCTCCAGAAATGTGAGTCCTGTTCATAGGGGCACGTAAAGGAACATTTAATTTCTGATTGGACAAGTCCGCATGGTCACTCTTGTTGACTAGGGCAGATGGTTCTGATCCTCCAATCACCATTGTTTGCCCACAATGTTCTTTACATACAGTGGAGTGTCATTGTTTATTCAATAAAACCAGATTGGTCGAAGTTGATTTAAGAACAAATTCTTAATTACAATGATGACCTGGGAACAGTGGGTTAAACTGCCTTGTTCAGGGGCAGAACAACATTCTTACCTGGTCAGCTTGGGGATTTGATCTGGCTAACCACTAGGCTACCTGCCACCCCCTGATAGTATGTTTACCTACTTAGATTTAGCAGTTCATAAATGAGAAATATATTTTGGTAATGGCTTGCTGCCAAATTTAGCAACAAACAGTTGCACAAAATAGTATATTCTTCAAGTACCTTCCCACAGCAGAGGGCAGTCTTACGTTCCAAATGGCACCCTATTCTCAGTGCACTACTTTTGACCAACTCCCATAGGCCCTCAGAGCAGCTTACACATAATGGAGGTTGAGAAGTATGGCCAAGTCCTCGGCTGAACGGTTAAAATGGCTTCGACTCCAGTGCATCTATATTTTTAGTTCCTGCAAAAATGTTATTTGTATAATGATGACACATTCAAAATCATTTAGGCAGTTTTTATTTTGAATCGTACTAAATGCTGTGGGTGGAGGAGGATGCTATGGGCTCTGTGGATGGTGGAGGAGGGCAGCATCAATGTGTTGAATAGTTGCTTTGACTCACAAGTCAGGAGGACAGGGTCACCTATAGGGTGCGTCCCATATGGCTCCGGTCAAATGTAGTGCAATTTGGGAAGCAACCACAGGTAGCAATTTACTGAAAATGCTTCAGTTCCTCTAGTACCCTCCCCATCACTTACAGAGAGAAGGATGAGGCCGGGGCTAGTTAGCCGTAGAGGGCCGGGGCTAGTTAATGGTGGAAGGACGGGGCTAGTTAACGGTGGAAGGCCGGGGGCTAGTTAACGGTGGAAGGATGGGGCCGGGGCTAGTTAACGGTGGAAGGATGGGGCCGGGGCTAGTTAACGGAGGAAGGATGGGGCCGGGGGCTAGTTAACGGTGGAAGGATGGGGCTAGTTAACGGAGGAAGGATGGGGCTAGTTAACGGAGGAAGGATGGGGCTAGTTAACGGAGGAAGGATGGGGCTAGTTAACGGAGGAAGGATGGGGGTTAACGGAGGAAGGATGGGGTTAACGGAGGAAGGATGGATGGGAGGAAGGATGGGGCTAGTTAACGGAGGAAGGATGGGGCCGGGGCTGAGTTAACGGAGGAAGGATGGAAACGGAGGAAGGATGGGGCTAGTTAACGGAGGAAGGATGGGGCTGGGGCTAGTTAACGGAGGAAGGATGGGGCCGGGAAGGATGGGGCTAGTTAACGGAGGAAGGATGGGGCTAGTTAACGGAGGAAGGATGGGGCTAGTTAACGGAGGAAGGATGGGGCTAGTTAACGGAGGAAGGATGGGGCTAGTTAACGGAGGAAGGATGGGGCTAGTTAACGGAGGAAGGATGGGGCCGGGGCTAGTTAACAGTAGAAAGATGGGGCTGGGGCTAGTTAACAGTAGAAGGATGGGGCTAGTTAACGGAGGAAGGATGGGGCTAGTTAACGGTGGAAGGATGAGGCTGGAGTTGAGTCGGTGGTGAATGATCAGACCACAATGCATTTCTCATCCCAACTCCAACCAATCCCCTCGGGTGGCCAATGAGAGGCCAGAGACTGTTTGTTATACCTCCTTTTAGAATGTTCTGGTAAAGCATTGGAAACCTGTTTTAAGCAGAAGGGTGGCATGGTTCTCAGAAGACATGAAGCTCAGCCATATAAAGCTTGGTTGATCTCCACTGTTCAGGATCTTTGACCTATTAAGTCGGTCAGTAAACACCCACACCACCTCTCTTAGACATTGTGCTTTCGACTAAGTGGTCCAACTGCTTAACAGTTCTAGTGAGACAGACAATCTTGGTGTTGGATCTCTGGATGAGCTATTGAGCCAATTGCAGCCCTGCCTAAACAAAATAACAAGCAAAACAAAAACTGTAGTCCATCAATGTCAGGAAATAAAGCATTTGGTGATCATTGGCTAAAAGCCAGGCTGAAAACGACAGGTAAGTTTTTCGTTCCTTCTCTCTTCCCACTGAAGTTGCGACTGCTGGAACTGAGCACCAGGATGCAAATTAAACAGCATCACCAGATCCTCTTGTTCTCGCTCTACCCCCCCTCTCCATCCACTCATCTCAGAGTTCCTAATCTTCCCAGCCCACCAGACCGTGTGAAGTCCCTGTCGGCAGAGACAACAGTGTCGTCTCATCAGGCAGAGCTATGGAGTCCTCAAAGCGCCCATGCTTCAACATGGCCTTCGGACACTACGTTTCCCAGAGTGCAGTGCTTCTGCTTTGTCCTCTAGGTTGGCTAGCTCCCACAGCAAAGACAGTGTACAGTATGAAGATCGACAGGAACTGCTTCTCCAATAGAAATCCTCGATCACACTTGTAGGCGTTGTCATGGCGACTTGGTTAGCTAAATTCCCATACGTAGAAACACGACATTGTTTCTAACGGTCGTGAAAAAAGCAAAGGCACTCCTATATATAAAGTTGTGTTTTGAGGAAAAATGTAATTTCATGTGATCAGGGTGGACATGATGCATAGGTGGACTGGAGAGGCCCGAGCTGTCTGAAGGGATAGCAACATCAGCTAGCTGGTAACCATCACCACAGCTGTCTGTTGAAGGGATAGCAACATCAGCTAGCTGGTACCCATCCCCACAGCTGTCTGGTGAAGGGATAGCAACATCAGCTAGCTGGTAACCATCACCACAGCTGTCTGTTGAAGGGATAGCAACATCAGCTAGCTGGTACCCATCCCCACAGCTGTCTGGTGAAGGGATAGCAACATCAGCTAGCTGGTACCCATCCCCACAGCTGTCTGTTGAAGGGATAGCAACATCAGCTAGCTGGTAACCATCACCACAGCTGTCTGTTGAAGGGATAGCAACATCAGCTAGCTGGTACCCATCCCCACAGCTGTCTGGTGAAGGGATAGCAACATCAGCTAGCTGGTACCCATCCCCACAGCTGTCTGGTGAAGGGATAGCAACATCAGCTAGCTGGTAACCATCACCACAGCTGTCTGTTGAAGGGATAGCAACATCAGCTAGCTGGTACCCATCCCCACAGCTGTCTGGTGAAGGGATAGCAACATCAGCTAGCTGGTAACCATCACCACAGCTGTCTGTCGAAGGGATAGCAACATCAGCTAGCTGGTACCCATCCCCACAGCTGTCTGTCTGTTGAAGGGATAGCAACATCAGCTAGCTGGTACCCATCCCCACAGCTGTCTGTCTGTTGAAGGGATAGCAACATCAGCTAGCTGGTACCCATCCCCACAGCTGTCTGTCGAAGGGATAGCAACATCAGCTAGCTGGTACCCATCCCCACAGCTGTCTGTCTGTTGAAGGGATAGCAACATCAGCAAGCTGGTACCCATCCCCACAGCTGTCTGTCGAAGGGATAGCAACATCAGCTAGCTGGTACCCATCCCCACAGCTGTCTGTCTGTTGAAGGGATAGCAACATCAGCTAGCTGGTACCCATCCCCACAGCTGTCTGTTGAAGGGATAGCAACATCAGCTAGCTGGTACCCATCCCCACAGCTGTCTGTTGAAGGGATAGCAACATCAGCTAGCTGGTACCCATCCCCACAGCTGTCTGGTGAAGGGATAGCAACATCAGCTAGCTGGTACCCATCCCCACAGCTGTCTGTCTGTTGAAGGGATAGCAACATCAGCTAGCTGCCCCTCACAGCCTCTCTGAAAAACAGGAGGGGCAAGATGGGAGGGAATATATATATATAAATAAAAATAAAAAATAAAAAGAAAGAGAAAAAGAGAGAGAAAGAAAGAGAGAGAGAACTAGGAGATCGGCGTCTGGGATGTTGGTCCGTTGCTAAGTGGTGTCTCCATCTCCTAGGAGAGGATTTCCAGGATGTAGAAGACCAGCTCCATGACGACAGGTCCCTCGCTGAGTTGACACGCCCCTCTATGGATGACAGGGATCAGAGTACTGTCCAGGTCCCTCAGGTAATGGGAGAGGAGAGGCTGGCCGTTACTTCCTGCTCGGTAACCCACCTGGGAGAACAGGGAAGGGACATTGTTATCCTTTATCTAACCAGGTACCGGTGGGAGTAGGGCCTGTTATCTCCCACGGTGGGGGTGCCTTGAGGAGGGGGGGGGGTGTGTGGTGTGGGTGCCTTGAGGAGGGGGAGGGGGTGCCTTGAGGAGGGGGGGTGTGGGTGCCTTGAGGAGGGGGGGTGTGGGTGCCTTGAGGAGGGGGTGTGGGTGCCTTGAGGAGGGGGGAGTGGGTGCCTTGAGGAGGGGGAGGGGGTGCCTTGAGGGGGGGGGGGGTGCCTTGAGGAGGGGGGAGGGGGTGCCTTGAGGAGGGGGGGTGGGTGCCTTGAGGAAGAAAAAAAAACAGGCTAGTGTGTTTGAAATGCCAGCGCCGATTTCTGGTCGATGTCTGCCCCTGCGCATTTCTGATTTGCAATTTTGATTAATTTCTGGTGTGGCCAGAAAGTGATGAACCGGGTCCGTACCTGGTCAGACTCGAGGGTGACCCGTAGGCCCAGCTTAGCCATGCCTTCCTCCTTCAGCAGTTTGAGGTGTGGGCAGAGCGCCACGCAGAATGCCCTCGCCACGTTCTCCGTCAGGCGACTGTGGTCAGCAGGGTCACTCAGACCGTTGGGCTGGTCCTCACTCTGTAGGAAGAACACCTAAAAAGGAGTAAATATTGTTTATTATTCATATTGTTTTATTACACGCTGCAGATTGTCTTGAGCGGAAACTTGAGGTCATATTCCCACTTTAGTAAAACAAGAAAAGCCTCCCTGTTTCAAAACGTTTGTCTGGCTTTGTGTTTACTGAACCGAGTTGTTGCTTAGGAGGGTGACATCACATACCTCTGTCCAGCGGATGACCTTCCCATTGGCCTTGAACTCTGAACCGTGGAAGATTTTCATGCTGGTGCTGAACTCCATAGACTTCCCATCAATAGGACTAGTTACACTGGCGGGGATCGGGGGGTGAGTTTTAGACACTTACTTTAAAAAGTCTTCTAAACATCTTTAGATGGATATTAAGGCAGGGAACACAAGGACACGACATCACAGAAGAAAACTAGAGTATAGAGATTCCCCAGTTCCCTTCCTCACCCCTTATTGAAAAAGTTGTGATCGTCATCTATCCACTGTATGTGAACGTGTTCCTGGCTGTACTCCTGGTCTGCCCAGCCACAGGTGATACTAAAGTCCTTCATGTCCCTGAGGGCTTGCCGTAGAGCATCCATGGTCTCTGCTGTGATCTGCACCATCACACCATCTACAGGTGAACAACAGACACAACGCCTTTGTAAAGTATTCAGACCCCTCGACTTTTTCTACATGTTATGTTACAGCTTTATTCTAACATGGATTCAATTGTTTTTTTTCCTCAATCTACACACAATGACATCACAATGACATCACAATACCCCACAATGACAAAGCATTTTTGCTAATTTATACCAAATTAAACACTGAAATATCACATTTACGTAAGTATTCAGACCCTTTACTCAGTACTTTGTTGAAGCATATTTGGCAGCGATTATAGCCTCCATGAAGTCTTCTTGGGTATGACGCTACAAGCTTGGCACACCTGTATTTGGGGAGTTGCTCCCATTCTTCTCTGCAGATCCTCTCAATCTCTGTTAGGTTGGATGGGGAGCGTCACTGCACAGCTATTTTCAGGTCTCTCTAGAGATTTTCGATAAGGTTCAAGTCCGGGCTCTGGCTGGACCACTCAAGGACATTCAGAGACTCAAATCAAATTTTATTTGTCACATACACATGGTTAGCAGATGTTAATGCGAGTGTAGCAAAATGCTTGTTAGACTTGTCCCGATGTTACGTCTGTGTGCTTAGGGTCGTTGTCCTGTGAATCTCCCCCCCCCCAGTCTGAGGTCCTGAGCTCTATGGCGCAGGTTTTCATTAAGTATCTCTTCAACCTCATGGCTTTTGCTCTGACATGCACTGTCAACTGTGGGACCTTATATAGACAGGTGTGTGCCTTTCCAAATCATGTCCAATCCCATTCAATTGACCACGGGTGGACTCCAATCCCATTCAATTGACCACGGGTGGACTCCAATCCCATTCAATTGACCACGGGTGGACTCCAATCCCATTCAATTGACCACGGGTGGACTCCAATCCCATTCAATTGACCACGGGTGGACTCCAATCCCATTCAATTGACCACGGGTGGACTCCAAGTTGTAGAAACGTCTCAAAGATGATCAATGTAAATAGGCAGTGGCGACCCGTCCTTCAGGGCAGGTGGGTTAACCCCACCTGTTTTGAGCACCACACTTAGGTGAAAAAAATGGTTTTGGCATTAATAAGTGTCACATATCAGTTTGCAAGAAATGTAAAAAATAAAAATAATAAAAAAGTAGTAATTGAGTTAATAAAGCCGCAATCAAACATGGTCTCTTTTGTATTATTGAGTGAGGCAGCTCCAAAATTCAGGTGTTTCAGCCGAGCTCAGTGCTTTCTGTGGTGTTGGGGCTAGCAAGCAGATAGAATGACATCACATATCTACAGTAGCTTTGATTGGACTGACTTTCAAAGTCTTAGCGAGCAGTCATCGTCAGTTGTCGACAATCTACTGGCAAATCCTTTTTAATCCTTCTCACACGAAGAGAAATGATAGATAAAAGGTATCGGTGTTCATCAGCCATTGTACATAAAGATCACACAACAAGTTGGAAATCGCAAATTCAACAACGAGTCGTTTGGAATGGAATCAGTGTCTCACTGCAAGCGTTGCAAAGAAACCGCTAACGTTAGCCTGCTATTCAGTGGAGTGGCTGTGTTTTTTTGGGTCCGAGTTCCCACCATAAATCCAGCAAATGCCAGACTTGGATCAAAGTTTGGAAGACAAAATTTGCCAACAAAGGACCGCTACACCACCTTAACAAAATGAGTCCAAAAATGTATTGTATGCTGCTGCATAAATGATATACCAGGGAGATAGCATAACTTCCTTAGCTACAGCATAACTTCCTTAGCTACAGCATAACTTCCTTAGCTACAGCATAACTTCCTTAGCTACTTCCTTAGCTACAGCATAACTTCCTTAGCTACAGCATAACTTCCTTAGCTACTTCCTTAGCTACAGCATAACTTCCTTAGCTACAGCATAACTTCCTTAGCTACAGCATAACTTCCTTAGCTACTTCCTTAGCTACAGCATAACTTCCTTAGCTACACCATAACTTCCTTAGCTACAGCATAACTTCCTTAGCTACAGCATAAGCTACACCATAACTTCTTAGCTACAGCATAACAGCATTACTTCCTTAGCTACAGCATAACTTCCTTAGCTACTTCCTTAGCTACAGCATAACTTCCTTAGCTACACCATAACTTCCTTAGCTACAGCATAACTTCCTTAGCTACAGCATAACTTCCTTAGCTACAGCATAACTTCCTTAGCTACAGCATTACTTCCTTAGCTACAGCATAACTTCCTTAGCTACAGCATAACTTCCTTAGCTACAGCATAACTTCCTTAGCTACAGCATAACTTCCTTAGCTACAGCATAACTTCCTTAGCTACAGCATAACTTCCTTAGCTACAGCATTACTTCCTTAGCTACAGCATAACTTCCTTAGCTACAGCATAACTTCCTTAGCTACAGCATACATAAGTGTTGGTGGGCTACTAACAGCTTACTACAGATGTGCCTCACCCTAATAATTTGGTGGATGTTCACCAACGCGGTATTGTAAACACATGGTTTGTGGCCCGGTATGTGCTCGTTTGGCTACTTCTATAATAGAATTGTTATTTGACGTGTATATTTTTTTTGACACAAATGTGCCTCACCTTAATAAATGTAGTTGGGGCGGCAGGGTAGCCTAGTGGTTAGAGTGGTGGACTAGTAAGCCTAGTGGTTAGAGTGGTGGACTTCAAACCCCCGAGCTGACAAGGTACAAATCTGTCGTTCTGCCCCTGAACAGGCAGTTAACCCACTGTTCCCAGGCCATCATTGAAAATAAGAATTTGTTCTTAACTGACTTGCCTGGTTAAATAAAGGTAAAATAAAAATAAAAAATAGTCTATTTTCAGGGCCCCGCCCGTCCCGAGTTTGAAAAACCTAATCAAAACACACATACACTTTGTGTGTGCTCTGACAGTCAATAAGAGGTCCTTAATTCCCCCTGACGGGATATTGAAAATGCAATCTCTAACTTGGAGATATTGTAGGATGTTGTACCCTCCACAATGCTGGTCTTGGCCAGGTATCCAGAAGATGCCTTCAGAGAACCACTGAACACAAAGAAGCAGGCGCCAGTCACTGGAAGAAAAAACATGAAATATTGATATTGATTCCATCCATGGTTTTGTTAGTCCATTTGATAAACTATGACTTGACTCCCCATGTCGTGTGTGTGTGTGTGTGTGTGTGTGTGTGTGTGTGTGTGTGTGTGTGTGTACCTTTGCGTGGTTGGTGGTGGATGCTGATGGCCTGTGTCTGGTAGTTTCCGTCGTCGTTCTGAATACACACTAGGTGGGAGTCGGCCAGCTCGTTAAAACACGCTCCCATGGCCAGGACGTGATCATTGGACTTGTTCATCGCCTTCATCAGCTGCAGGGAATATAAAGACTTTATAGTCTGGTCATAGCCTGGTCATAGCCTGGTCATAGCCTGGTCATAGCCTGGTCATAGCCTGGTCATAGCCTGGTCATAGCCTGGTCATAGCCTGGTCATAGCCTGGTCATAGCCTGGTCATAGCCTGGTCATAGCCTGCATCAGCTGTGACAGACAATCTGGTTGTGTCATTAAAGGTCCACTCTAACTTCAATGGAATTGTATTGAGTAGTTTGTGGGTAGACCTGGTCTCTGAGGAAGGCTCCTCTGAGCCAGATGCTGATGACAGGTTGCCCAACGCTGGAGAACGAGCTGCCGATGACGGACCTTCAGGTTGTTATGCTGGTGGGGAGGTGGAAGAATGTTGCTGGGGGGAAAAGCAGCAAGTGAGAGACGAGGGATAATTTTAACATGAAATCCTCCCCTAGATTTATGCCCATTGGTTGACAGGAAAGGTTTTCCCCCTGATGAAAATTAGACTTCTGGGTGTTTTTGTTTCTTTAACGATGCCTCTTTCTGACAACGGCCGAAGATGTAACGTGTGTTTTCCCAGAACACCACACTGAGAGAAGGTTCACTAAGTGTGTCGTCAAGGCATAGTGTTGATACTGATAGGATGGAAAGAAAGGGAGCTCTCAGATCAGCTTTCTCCATTCAAATCTGACCTTTAACATTAGAATTATTTCACCAAACTGACAATGGATCAGCTTTCTCCATTCAAATCTGACCTTTAACATTAGAATTATTTCACCAAACTGACAATGGATCAGCTCCTAGAGAGAGATTACCAGCTATGGCTGCAAGTAATGAGGCGGTTTTTTCTAATGCTTAGCCAATAAGAACACACTAAATACCTGATTTGGCACATCATTGTGTTCATGTTAGGATACACATCATGAGATATATTGAGACTAATTACAGACGGGAGCCGACAAGTAGCAAAATAGAACTCAATCGAATGAACATTAAATGTATTTCAATGATTTAAATGTAATGTAGTTACGAAAAGTTCAATCCCCGAGGCTGGTCTGAAACCCCGAGGCTGGTCTGAAACCCCGAGGCTGGTCTGAAACCCCGAGGCTGGTCTGAAACCCCGAGGCTGGTCTGAAACCCCGAGGCTGGTCTGAATGGATCGTCACTTCCTGCATCTCGTAAACTCAACAATTCACAAAGCTTCCTATCTCACGCATCATCATAGCAGGTATTTATTTATATAGTGATGTAATGTTACCTCATCAGCATAGCAGGTATTTATATAGTGATGTAATGTTCTCATAACAGGTATTTATATAGTGATGTAATGTTCTCATAGCAGGTATTTATATAGTGATGTAATGTTCTCATAACAGGTATTTATATAGTGATGTAATGTTCTCATCAGCATAGCAGGTATTTATATAGTGATGTAATGTTACCTCATCAGCATAGCAGGTATTTATATAGTGATGTAATGTTACCTCATCAGCATAGCAGGTATTTATATAGTGATGTAATGTTACCTCATCAGCATAGCAGGTATTTATATAGTGATGTAATGTTCTCATAGCAGGTATTTATATAGTGATGTAATGTTCTCATAGCAGGTATTTATATAGTGATGTAATGTTCTCATAGCAGGTATTTATATAGTGATGTAATGTTCTCATAGCAGGTATTTATATAGTGATGTAATGTTCTCATAGCAGGTATTTATATAGTGATGTAATGTTCTCATAGCAGGTATTTATATAGTGATGTAATGTTCTCATAGCAGGTATTTATATAGTGATGTAATGTTCTCATCAGCATAGCAGGTATTTTGTGGCTGCTTTGTGTGATGTATTGTTGTCTCTACCTTCTTGCCCTTTGTGCTGTTGTCTGTACACAATAATGTTTGTACCCTGTTGTGCTGCTACCATGTCACCATGCTGTGCTGCCCCCATGCTGTGCTGCCCCCATGCTGTGCTGCCCCCATGCTGTGTTGTCGCCTTGCTATGTTATTGTCTTTAGGTCTTTATGTAGTGTTGGTGTCTCTCGTCGTGATGCGTGTTTCGTCCTATATTTACGTTATGTTTCTAATCCCCCATCCCCGCAGGAAGCCTTTTGGTAGGTCGTCATTTTAAGTAAGAATTTGTTCTTAACCGATTTGCCTAGTTAAATAAAATACCAAAAAATAAATGTTGCCTCATCAGGATAACATCATGTTTCTTCCTTATCAACTTCAGCCAATGAGCATGACACACTAAGGCAATTCCACCACGCTTTCTGATTAACCTATGGGATCACTCAAGCAAATAATCACTTCCCTTTCCTGTCAACCAATGGGCATAAATCTAGGGGAGGATTTCATGTTAAAATTATCCCTCGTCTCTCACTTGCTGCTTGTCCCCCCAGCAACATTCTTCCACCTCCCCACCAGCATAGCAACCTGAAGGTCCGTCATCGACACCTCGTTCTCCAGCGTTGGGCAACCTGTCATCAGCAACAGGCTCAGAGGAGCCTTCCTCAGAGACCAGGTCTTTTTTTTACATTTTTTTTTTACCTTTATTTTACCAGGCAAGTCAGTTAAGAACAAATTCTTATTTTCAATGACGGCCTGGGAACAGTGGGTTAACTGCCTGTTCAGGGGCAGAACGACAGATTTGTACCTTGTCAGCTCGGGGGTTTGAACTCGCAACCTTTCGGTTACTAGTCCAACGCTCTAACCACTAGGCTACCCTGCCGCCCCTGTCTACCCACAAACTACTCAACACAATTCCATATTGTATTCGGTCTCATTTGAAACTTGCTTGTAACAATTGCAAAGACGTAGTCAACTTTGTTCTGAAGTTGTCAGCGGTCACAGGGAGACTGATAACCCATGTGATTCTAGGAATAAAGTGCCGCAGGAGGGAGAAACAAACACTGAACGACGCTGTTCTTGAGGGGAGTTCGATTACGAGCGTTTTCAAGTGACACGTTAACAACGATAGGATTGGGAAACGGCTGGGGAGGTTTAACAATGCTCACTACAAAAGTTTTTATTGATTAACTAACTAGCCTTAAGTTGCTTTGGGGAAACCGTGTCCTGAAGAGTTGTAAGGAGGCCGCTAGTTGTGGTCAGGAGGCCGCTAGTTGTGGTCAGGAGGCCGCTAGTTGTGGTCAGGAGGCCGCTAGTTGTGGTCAGGAGGCCGCTAGTTGTGGTCAGGAGGCCGCTAGTTGTGGTCAGGAGGCCGCTAGTTGTGGTCAGGTTGTCTGTTCAGTACACCAATGTGGTAACATAAACCTTATGGTTGAAGATTCCACAAATCAGTTCCAGTTTTAGATGAAATAGGTTCCATTTTTAGGAGGTACATTGAGGAAAATACAATAATAGTGGAGAAATCCTGGTCTATGTGACTGACTTCGATCCATTTCTCCTGTCGTTCACATGGCAGAAATAAAAGTGTTTGAGTCACTGACTGTGTTAAAGCTCTCATACGGTCTGTTGTCAAACGTTCCAAGGATCAAATCAATGGGTTCCCATCTGTTTGGGAGGCCGTAGCCAAGCAGATAAACATTTCCAAACATTACAGGGGGTAAAGTCTTCTGTAACACACTAAACATCTTGGCTGTACTTCAGCAGTATCAATGAAGGCAGTGAATGGAAAAGGACCGTGGAGTCTAGTGATTGGCAGAACCCCTCACTAGGAAGCAATATGATTGGTTGACAGCCTCACCTCGTTGTATCGGTTGCTGGGGATCTTGATGCAGGTCTTCTTCACCTCCATGTCCACCACCAGACCCTTCACCATGGGCAACGTGTACTGGTAGTTACAGAAGTCCTGTAGGTACATTATATTATATAATATAGACCCTTCACTAGGGACAACGTGTACTGGTAGTTACAGAAGTCCTGTAGGTACATTATATTATATAGACCCTTCACCATGGACAACATGTACTGGTAGTTACAGAAGTCCTGTAGGTACATTGGTAGTAACCAACTGACTAACTACCATCAGGTCCTAATGGCCTACTACTCAGGGCTCACTGTCCCTCCATCAGGTCCTAATGGCCTGGTACTCAGAGCTCTACTGTCCCTCCATCATGTCCTAATAGCCTGCTACTCAGGGCTCTATTGTCCCCCCATCAGGTCCTAATGGCCTGCTACTCAGGGCTCTACTGTCCCTCCATCAGGTCCTAAAGGCCTGCTACTCAGGGCTCTACTGTCCCTCCATCAGGTCCTAAAGGCCTGCTACTCAGGGCTCTACTGTCCCTCCATCAGGTCCTAAAGGCCTGCTACTCAGGGCTCTACTGTCCCTCCATCAGGTCCTAAAGGCCTGCTACTCAGGGCTCTACTGTCCCTCCATCAGGTCCTAAAGGCCTGCTACTCAGGGCTCTACTGTCCCTCCATCAGGTCCTAAAGGCCTGCTACTCAGGGCTCTACTGTCCCTCCATCAGGTCCTAAAGGCCTGCTACTCAGGGCTCTACTGTCCCTCCATCAGGTCCTAAAGGCCTGCTACTCAGGGCTCTACTGTCCCTCCATCAGGTCCTAAAGGCCTGCTACTCAGGGCTCTACTGTCCCTCCATCAGGTCCTAAAGGCCTGCTACTCAGGGCTCTACTGTCCCTCCATCAGGTCCTAAAGGCCTGCTACTCAGGCTCTACTGTCCCTCCATCAGGTCCTAAAGGCCTGCTACTCAGGGCTCTACTGTCCCTCCATCAGGTCCTAAAGGCCTGCTACTCAGGGCTCTACTGTCCCTCCATCAGGTCCTAATGGCCTGCTACTCAGGGCTCTACTGTCCCTCCATCAGGTCCTAATGGCCTGCTACTCAGGGCTCTACTGTCCCTCCATCAGGTCCTAAAGGCCTGCTACTCAGGGCTCTACTGTCCCTCCATCAGGTCCTAAAGGCCTGCTACTCAGGGCTCTACTGTCCCTCCATCAGGTCCTAATGGCCTGCTACTCAGGGCTCTACTGTCCCTCCATCAGGTCCTAATGGCCTGCTACTCAGGGCTCTACTGTCCCTCCATCAGGTCCTAAAGGCCTGCTACTCAGGGCTCTACTGTCCCTCCATCAGGTCCTAAAGGCCTGCTACTCAGGGCTCTACTGTCCCTCCATCAGGTCCTAAAGGCCTGCTACTCAGGGCTCTACTGTCCCTCCATCAGGTCCTAATGGCCTGCTACTCAGGGCTCTACTGTCCCTCCATCAGGTCCTAAAGGCCTGGTACTCAGGGCTCTACTGTCCCTCCATCAGGTCCTAATGGCCTGCTACTCAGGGCTCTACTGTCCCTCCATCAGGTCCTAAAGGCCTGGTACTCAGGGCTCTACTGTCCCTCCATCAGGTCCTAAAGGCCTGCTACTCAGGGCTCTACTGTCCCACTGTCCCTCCATCAGGTCCTAATGGCCTGCTACTCAGGGCTCTACTGTCCCTCCATCAGGTCCTAATGGCCTGCTACTCAGGGCTCTACTGTCCCTCCATCAGGTCCTAAAGGCCTGGTACTCAGGGCTCTACTGTCCCTCCATCAGGTCCTAAAGGCCTGCTACTCAGGGCTCTACTGTCCCTCCATCAGGTCCTAAAGGCCTGCTACTCAGGGCTCTACTGTCCCTCCATCAGGTCCTAAAGGCCTGCTACTCAGGGCTCTACTGTCCCTCCATCAGGTCCTAATGGCCTGCTACTCAGGGCTCTACTGTCCCTCCATCAGGTCCTAAAGGCCTGGTACTCAGGGCTCTACTGTCCCTCCATCAGGTCCTAAAGGCCTGCTACTCAGGGCTCTACTGTCCCTCCATCAGGTCCTAAAGGCCTGCTACTCAGGGCTCTACTGTCCCTCCATCAGGTCCTAAAGGCCTGCTACTCAGGGCTCTACTGTCCCTCCATCAGGTCCTAATGGCCTGCTACTCAGGGCTCTACTGTCCCTCCATCAGGTCCTAAAGGCCTGGTACTCAGGGCTCTACTGTCCCTCCATCAGGTCCTAATGGCCTGCTACTCAGGGCTCTACTGTCCCTCCATCAGGTCCTAAAGGCCTGGTACTCAGGGCTCTACTGTCCCTCCATCAGGTCCTAAAGGCCTGCTACTCAGGACTCTATTGTCCCTCCATCTATATATTCATAATTCACTGAATGACATTACTTTCAGCTATACAGAATATCTCACCACCGTGTGGTTCCTCTACTCTTTTATCAAGCACGCAGAAGGGGCTTTCAACAGTTTAGTGAAATATGTTTAGTTGTGAAAACATTGTTACTATCCATGTTTTCCCCCAAACAGATTTCACTCGGTTTCCCAAAATGAAGCACTGGGTATCTGCAGGAACAGGGTTGGAGAGCCCATGGTATACAGAGTACTGGGTAGCTGCAGGAACAGGGTTGGAGAGCTCATGGTATACAGAGTACTGGGTAGCTGAACAGGGTTGGAGAGCCCGTGGTATACAGAGTACTGGGTAGCTGAACAGGGTTGGAGAGCCCATGGTATACAGAGTACTGGGTATCTGAACAGGGTTGGAGAGCCCATAGTATACAGAGTACTGGGTAGCTGAACAGGGTTGGAGAGCCCGTGGTATACAGAGTACTGGGTAGCTGAACAGGGTTGGAGAGCCCGTGGTATACAGAGTACTGGGTAGCTGAACAGGGTTGGAGAGCCCATAGTATACAGAGTACTGGGTATCTGCAGGAACAGGGTTGGAGAGCCCATAGTATACAGAGTACTGGGTATCTGCAGGAACAGGGTTGGAGAGCCCATGGTATACAGAGTACTGGGTATCTGCAGGAACAGGGTTGGAGAGCCCATGGTATACAGAGTACTGGGTATCTGCAGGAACAGGGTTGGAGAGCCCATGGTATACAGAGTACTGGGTATCTGCAGGAACAGGGTTGGAGAGCCCATGGTATACAGAGTACTGGGTAGCTGAACAGGGTTGGAGAGACCGTGGTATACAGAGTACTGGGTAGCTGAACAGGGTTGGAGAGCCCATGGTATACAGAGTACTGGGTAGCTGAACAGGGTTGGAGAGCCCATAGTATACAGAGTACTGGGTAGCTGAACAGGGTTGGAGAGCCCATAGTATACAGAGTACTGGGTAGCTGAACAGGGTTGGAGAGCCCATGGTATACAGAGTACTGGGTAGCTGAACAGGGTTGGAGAGCCCGTGGTATACAGAGTACTGGGTAGCTGAACAGGGTTGGAGAGCCCGTGGTATACAGAGTACTGGGTAGCTGAACAGGGTTGGAGAGCCCATGGTATACAGAGTACTGGGTATCTGAACAGGGTTGGAGAGCCCATAGTATACAGAGTACTGGGTAGCTGAACAGGGTTGGAGAGCCCATAGTATACAGAGTACTGGGTAGCTGAACAGGGTTGGAGAGCACGTGGTATACAGAGTACTGGGTAGCTGAACAGGGTTGGAGAGCCCGTGGTATACAGAGTACTGGGTAGCTGAACAGGGTTGGAGAGCCCATAGTATACAGAGTACTGGGTAGCTGAACAGGGTTGGAGAGCCCATGGTATACAGAGTACTGGGTAGCTGAACAGGGTTGGAGAGACCGTGGTATACAGAGTACTGGGTAGCTGAACAGGGTTGGAGAGCCCGTGGTATACTGAGTACTGGGTAGCTGAACAGGGTAGGAGAGACCGTGGTATACAGAGTACTGGGTAGCTGAACAGGGTTGGAGAGCCCGTGGTATACAGAGTACTGGGTAGCTGAACAGGGTTGGAGAGCCCGTGGTATACAGAGTACTGGGTAGCTGAACAGGGTTGGAGAGCCCGTGGTATACAGAGTACTGGGTAGCTGAACAGGGTTGGAGAGCCCGTGGTATACAGAGTACTGGGTAGCTGAACAGGGTTGGAGAGCCCGTGGTATACAGAGTACTGGGTAGCTGAACATCGTTGGAGAGACCGTGGTATACAGAGTACTGGGTAGCTGAACAGGGTTGGAGAGACCGTGGTATACAGAGTACTGGGTAGCTGAACAGGGTTGGAGAGACCGTGGTATACAGAGTACTGGGTAGAATATCACCTTGTCAGGCAGTGGCAGCTCCTCAACAGTGGCAGCTCCTCAACAGTGGTTGATGTGTAGAGTGATGTAAGTCTACTTGACCCTGCTGGTTATTGATTTCTCAGCAGCTCATTAAAGCACATGCTCCCCTATAAAAAAACATCAGTGTTTCTTCAAAACTGTGTGCAGCTCACCGGGGCTGAAGCGCAGAACAGATATCAGCCAACAGAAAGAAGCACGGATTGAACTTCACCTCAACTTCCTAGAGTTTTCCCCTGTTCGTTAACGCCGTCAATGTTTCCCTTCACAGCGACAATTGTGATCGAATCAAAGCAATATTATAGCCACTTTCAATACAACATACCAGAGTAGGATTCTACTGCATTGACACGCACTACTCGGCCTATACTCTACACAGACTGGTGAGGAATAACCAATCAGAGCTGCAGTAGACCTATATGGAGCATATGCAGATAACACACAGCGTCTAGTCGGATAACACACAGCGTCTAGTCGGATAACACACAGCGTCTAGTCGGATAACACACAGCGTCTAGTCGGATAACACACAGCGTCTAGTCGGATAACACACAGCGTCTAGTCGGATAACACACAGCGTCTAGTCGGATAACACACAGCGTCTAGTCGGATAACACACAGCGTCTAGTCGGATAACACACAGCGTCTAGTCGGATAACACACAGCGTCTAGTCGGATAACACACAGCGTCTAGTCAGATAACACACAGCGTCTAGTCAGATAACACACAGCGTCTAGTCAGATAACACACAGTAGACTGACTCATTCTGTTCTTCTGAAAAACATTTTCTTCGTATCGTGTTTCTTTAGACCTGACTAAATAAATAAATGGATTTATTAGACTTTTTAAAATGTAGATGTTCCAAAGGTTTGCATCAGTGTCTTGGAGGCTATGTGGAAGCCAGGAGATGCTGAATGTGTTTATGTTAATTAACGGGTCAATTACCGTGAGACTAGCAGCTATTTGCATGACAATAACCGTCTGACAAAATGTCATGACCGCCACAGCCCTAACCGCGGGCAACGTGCGTACGGGTAGTTACAGAAGTCCTGCAGAGTAATAACATAATAGCACATTTTAAATACGTACGCCTGGTCCCAGATCTGTGTGTGATACAGAAGTAGTGACGCCATGATTCTTACCACCAGCAGGGTCATGATGGTGTGCCCTGCCTCTCCAAACAGGGGTTTTCTGAACCGCACACTGAACAGAGGGCAGGGGTAGACTGAAACACAAAACCAGCAGGTTCAGTAGGGCATGAAACAGAAAACCTTTTAGAAACTGAACAATTACAGAGTTGCCAGGACATTACAAATTGCCGCTCAATTTAAAAATAAAAAAAATTCAATTCCCCAAACCAACCCATAGCTAACCCATCCCAACCCTACCCATCCCAAAGCCAACCCATCCCAACCCTTCCCATCCCAAAGCCAACCCATCCCAACCCTACCCATCCCAAAGCCAACCCATCCCAAAGCCAACCCATCCCAAAACTAACCCATCCCAAACCCATCCCAAAGCCAACCCATCCCAAACCCATCCCAAAGCCAACCCATCCCAAACCCAAACCCATCCCAAAGCCAACCCATCCCAAACCCATCCCAAAGCCAACCCATCCCAAACCCATCCCAAAGCCAACCCATCCCAAAGCCAACCCATCCCAAACCCATCCCAAAGCCAACCCATCCCAAACCCATCCCAACCCTACCCATCCCAAAGCCAACCCATCCCAAAGCCAACCCATCCCAAAGCCAACCCATCCCAAAGCCAACCCATCCCAAAGCCAACCCATCCCATCCCAACCCATCCCTACCCATCCCATCCCATCCCAAAGCTAACCCTACCCATCCCAAAGCTAACCCTACCCATCCCAAAGCCAACCCTACCCATCCCAAAGCCAACCCTACCCATCCCAAAGCCAACCCTACCCATCCCAAAGCCAACCCTACCCATCCCAAAGCCAACCCTACCCATCCCAAAGCCAACCCTACCCATCCCAAAGCCAACCCTACCCATCCCAAAGCCAACCCTACCCATCCCAAAGCCAACCCTACCCATCCCAAAGCCAACCCATCCCAAAGCCAACCCAACCCAAAGCCAACCCATCCCAAAGCCAACCCATCCCAAAGCCAACCCATCCCAAAGCCAACCCATCCCAAAGCCAACCCATCCCAAAGCCAACCCATCCCAAAGCCAACCCATCCCAAAGCCAACCCATCCCAAAGCCAACCCATCCCAAAGCCAACCCATCCCAAAGCCAACCCATCCCAAAGCCAACCCATCCCAAAGCCAACCCATCCCAAAGCCAACCCATCCCAAAGCCAACCCATCCCAAAGCCAACCCATCCCAAAGCCAACCCATCCCAAAGCCAACCCATCCCAAAGCCAACCCATCCCAAAGCCAACCCATCCCAAAGCCAACCCATCCCTCCGTACTCACATCTGTACTCTGCACCCAGCCGCAGCATGAGTCTGATGGGGAACACCTTGGCCCAGGGGGTCTCCCACTTCTGCAGCAACACTCCAAACAGGTAGGGGGGGTTGGGGAGCATCAGGTCCTGGAGGGACTGGAAGGATGGGGAGACGTAGAGGAATCCTCCATGCTCCCTGCTGCCCAGGAAACTCTGGGTGCAGAACGAATGGCCCAGGTGGGTCAGGACGTTACCTGGAGAGAGAAACACATTACCTGGATGGAAGACGGGGAGGGAGGAGAGGCCCAGGTGGGTCAGGACATTACCTGGAGGGGAGGAGGAGAATATGGGTAAGGAGGAGGAGGAGAGGAAAGGGAGGGAAGAAGGAGAATAAGCGAAGGAGGAGGAGGTGAAGAACGAATGGCCCAGTAGGAGAGGAGAGGGAGGGGAGGGGCTAGAAGAGTAAGTGTTAAACACATTTATTTGGCGCAGCATTGTCTGAGTTAGGGGAGGGTTTTTCTTGGCTCATCGTGCACTAGCGACTCCTTGTGGTGGGCCGGGCGCCTGCAAGCTGACTTCAGTCATCTGTTGGAAGATGTTTTCTCCGAGACATTGGTGCGGCTGGCTTCCGGGTTAAGTGGGCATTGTATCAAGAAGCAGTGCAGCTTAGCAGGTCACGGCTCTTGACCTTTGCCTCTCTCTCGAGTCCGTTGGGGGAGTTGCAGCGATGAGACAATATTGTAACTTCCAATTGGATATCACGAAATTGCGGAGAAAAAAAATGGCTAAAATATATTTTTTAAATAAAAACTTATTTAGCAATTAAGGAGTGAGTACAGAGCTCACAGCTTCAATGGAGGAGAAGAGCAGAGAGGATAGGAGGGAGAGAGGATCAGTGAAGAGGAGAGGAAGAGAGGAGAGGAAGAGAGGAGAGGAGCAGAGAGGATAGGAGGGAGAGAGGATCAGTGAAGAGGAGAGAGGATAGGAGGGAGAGGATCAGTGAAGAGAAGAGGAAGAGAGGAGAAGAGCAGAGAGGATAGGAGGGAGAGAGGATCAGTGAAGAGCAGAGAGGATAGGAGGGAGAGGATCAGTGAAGAGAAGAGGAAGAGAGGAGAAGAGCAGAGAGGATAGGAGGGAGAGAGGATCAGTGAAGTGGAGAGAAGAGGAAAGAAAGAGGAGAAAAGCAGAGAGGATAGGAGGGAGAGGATCAGTGAAGAGGAAGAGTTGAGAGGAAGGACATCAACTGTTCTTTTGAATCCCCTGCAGGCAGCAGATTTGATGAAAACGAACTTGGTTCCTCAGCATAATTCCATGTGAGAAGCTTAGAGCTTAATACACTAACAGCAGAGGACTCTGCTTGTACTCAATACATGCAAAATATAACAGCAAGTCACCAACTGACTGTACATTCCAGACGTACAGTATCTAGTACCAACTAGCACAGGCTTCATCAACCTATTGACTAGCCCTCTCATCTCCGAGATAGTCAAGCCAGCCCACATACAGTATAATGCCACCAACATACAGGCTTCATCTCCCCAGTTGTAAAATATGAAATAAAAGCTACTGGTCAGGGCTGCCCAACTGAAGAGCTGCCATCCTGTAGGTTCAATTTAGTGCTGCTCACCAAAATGTTAACTAGCTGAATCAGGTATGTTCCGTAAGGGTTGGACAGAAAACATACAGGAGGGTCTCTCTCCAGGAACAGGGTTGGAGTTAAAACATACAGGAGGGTCTCTCTCCAGGAACAGGGTTGGAGTTAAAACATACAGGAGGGTCTCTCTCCAGGAACAGGGTTGGAGTTAAAACATACAGGAGGGTCTCTCTCCAGGAACAGGGTTGGACATCCCTGCTTTTGATCATACACAACACGAGAACTGTTATAATTAAGGCACTAGGCAATCCCAGAGGCGTCATGCCCCTAGGGGGGGGGCACTAGGCACTCCCAGAGGCGTCATGCCCCTAGGGGGGGCACTAGGCACAAGGGCACGTGCCACCTTAGATTTGCAACACGGGGAACGGGGGCGCCAACATGGACGCAGTCAGGTAACCTTGGCATGACACTACAGGATATTTGACCTGTTTGACCTACATTTAGTGACGAGGTCGAGCTTCACCATCACTACAGCAGCAGGCAGTAAAGAGGACATTTTACATGCATATCCACCTGCCAGCCACTGCATATCCACCTGCCAGCCACTGCATAGCCACCTGCCAGCCATTGCATATCCACCTGCCAGCCACTGCATAGCCACCTACCAGCCACTGCATAGCCACCTACCAGCCACTGCATAGCCACCTGCCAGCCACTGCATATCCACCTGCCAGCCACTGCATAGCCACCTGCCAGCCACTGCATAGCCACCTACCAGCCACTGCATAGCCACCTGCCAGCCACTGCATAGCCACCTGCCAGCCACTGCATAGCCACCTGCCAGCCACTGCATAGCCACCTGCCAGCCACTGCATAGCCACCTGCCAGCCACTGCATAGCCACCTGCCAGCCACTGCATAGCCACCTGCCAGCCACTGCATAGCCACCTGCCAGCCACTGCATAGCCACCTGCCAGCCACTGCATAGCCACCTGCCAGCCACTGCATAGCCACTGCCAGCCACTGCATATCCACCTGCCAGCCACTGCATATCCACCTGCCAGCCACTGCCTAGCCACCTGCCAGCCACTGCATAGCCACCTGCCAGCCACTGCATAGCCACCTGCCAGCCACTGCATAGCCACCTACCAGCCACTGCATAGCCACCTGCCAGCCACTGCATAGCCACCTGCCAGCCACTGCATAGCCACTGCCTAGCCACCTACCAGCCACTGCCTAGCCACCTACCAGCCACTGCCTAGCCACCTACCAGCCACTGCCTAGCCACCTACCAGCCACTGCCTAGCCACCTACCAGCCACTGCCTAGCCACCTACCAGCCACTGCCTAGCCACCTACCAGCCACTGCCTAGCCACCTACCAGCCACTGCCTAGCCACCTACCAGCCACTGCCTAGCCACCTACCAGCCACTGCCTAGCCACCTACCAGCCACTGCCTAGCCACCTACCAGCCACTGCCTAGCCACCTACCAGCCACTGCCTAGCCACCTACCAGCCACTGCCTAGCCACCTACCAGCCACTGCCTAGCCACCTACCAGCCACTGCCTAGCCACCTACCAGCCACTGCCTAGCCACCTACCAGCCACTGCATAGCCACCTACCAGCCACTGCATAGCCACCTACCAGCCACTGCATAGCCACCTACCAGCCACTGCATAGCCACCTACCAGCCACTGCATAGCCACCTACCAGCCACTGCATAGCCACCTACCAGCCACTGCATAGCCACCTACCAGCCACTGCCTAGCCACCTACCAGCCACTGCCTAGCCACCTACCAGCCACTGCCTAGCCACCTACCAGCCACTGCCTAGCCACCTACCAGCCACTGCCTAGCCACCTACCAGCCACTGCATGCCACCTACCAGCCACTGCATAGCCACCTACCAGCCACTGCCTAGCCACCTACCAGCCACTGCCTAGCCACCTACCAGCCACTGCCTAGCCACCTACCAGCCACTGCCTAGCCACCTACTAGCCACTGCCTAGCCACCTACCAGCCACTGCCTAGCCACCTACCAGCCACTGCCTAGCCACCTACCAGCCACTGCCTAGCCACCTACTAGCCACTGCATAGCCACCTACCAGCCAATGCCTAGCCACCTACTAGCCACTGCATAGCCACCTACCAGCCACTTTTCAGCCCCGTTTATATGAGTGGCGCAGCGGTCTAAGGCACTGCGCCGCAGTACTAACGGCGTCACTACAGACCCGGGTTTGATCACGGGCTGTATCACAACCGGACATAAATCGGGAGTCCCATGGGGCAGTGTACAATCGGCCCAGCGTCGTCTGGGTTAGGGAAGGGTTTGACCGGGGTATGCAGTTATGAATAAGAATGTTCTTAACGGAGTTTTCTAGCTAAAAAAAACAACAACATTTTAATCTCCTACCACTAGTCACTTTATGTACAAATCCATCTCAACCACTCCAGTAGAGCTGTATATACAGTACCAGTCAAAAGTTTTAGAACACCTACTCATTCAAGGGTTTTTATTTATTTTTACTATTTTCTACATTATAGAATAATAGTGAAGACATCACAACTATGAAATAACACATATGAAATTATGTAGTAACCAAAAAAAGGTGTTGAACAAATACAAATATATTTGAGATTGTTCAAAAAGCCACCCTTTGCCTTGACAGCTTTGCACACCGTTTTCATTCTCTCAACCAGCTTCATGAGGTAGTCACCTGGAATGCATTTCAATTAACAGGTGCACCTTGTATGATGGAAATTAAAAGATTATGCTATAATGCTTTTATTGCATCAAATGGTTGTTTTATTCAACAGAATAAAGGGTTGTTAGAACACTCATCTGTGTGAACTCAACTGAGGATGGACCTCTGGGAGAACACTGACAGGATATTTCTGATGTCTTGTGTGATAAAACCTAAAGAGACTGTATTCCAGAGCATGAGTGAATGTTTGTTCTATATGGTACCAGAGAAAATGACCCCAGGGCCAGACCTTGGTCTCGACACAAAGATAACGGTTTTTACAGCAGGTACTGTCTGCTGTGAATTATAAGTATCTTTCATACGAAATCTTAACATTGTGACTCATTCCATACATCTGTTGTTTGTCATGTAGACTGAAGGGGGTGTATCTTTGCTCTAAAAGACCTTTGTACTTTTGTCTCTGGGATCTCAACGAATCATCGGAGGGTGATTCGTCGACCAGCCATCATTTTCGTAGGTGAATAAAGATTTAGTTTTCGTATAACTCTGACTTCCGTGATAAGGTTAGTCTCTCCTCATTTCACAGTAAAGAAATTAACCACCACACTTGTTAAGTTAATTTGTGGAATTTCCTTCCTTCTTAATGTGTTTGAGCCAATCAGTTGTGTTGTGACAAGGTAGGGACAGAAGACATCCCTATTTGTTAAAAGACCAAGTCCATATTATGGCAAGTAAAGTTCAAGTAAGCAAAGGGACACAACAGTCCATGAAGGTCAGTCAAGCCTGAACATTTCCAGAACTTTGAAGGTTTCTTCAAAAACTATCAAGCGCTATGATGAAACTGACTAATGAGGACCACCACAGGAAAGGAAGACCCAGAGTTACCTCTGCTGCAGAGGATATGTTCATTAGAGTTAACAGCCTCAGAAGTTGCAGCCCAAATAAATGCTTCAGAGTTCAAGTAACAGACACATCTCAACATCAACTGTTCAGAGGAGACTGCATGAATCAGGCCTTAATGGTTGAATTGCTGCACAGAAACCGCTATTAAAAAGGACACCAACAATAAGGAGAGACTTGCTTGGGCAAAGAAACATGAGTAATGGACATTAGACCGGTGGAAATTTGTCCTTTGGTCTGGAGTCCAAATTCGAGATTTTTGGTTCCAACCGTCGTGTCTTTGTGAGACGCGATGTGAGTGAACAGATGATCTCCGCATGTGTATTTCCCACCATGAAGCATGGAGGAGGAGGTGTGAGTGTGGGGGTGATTTGCTGGTGACACTGTCTGTGATTTATTTAAAATTCAAGGCACACTTAAGCAGCATGGCTCCCACAGCATTCTGCAGTGATACACCATCCCATCTGGTTTAGGCTTAATGGGACTATCATTTGTTTTTCAACAGGACAATGACCCAACACACCTCCAGGCTGTGTAACACGGTACCCAAACCGGCCTCGCGTGCACCAAACCTGATCACGACACGCAGGGTAAAATATCAAAACAAACTCTGAACCAATGACATTAATTTGGGGACAGGTCAAAAATCATTAAACATGTATGGCAATTTAGCTAGTTAGCTTGCACTTGGTAGCTAAGGTTAAGTTATCCGATTTAGCTAGCTTGCTGGGATATAAACATTGAGTTGTTATTTTACCTGAAATAAACAAGGACCTCTACTCCAACAATTAATCCACACATAAAACGGCCAACCAATCGTTTCTAGTCATCACTCCTCCTTCCTCCTTTCATTGTATTACCACAACTACCGGCAAAACAGTTAGTCTTTCAGTCACCCACATGGGTATAACCAATGAGGAGATGGCATGTGGGTACCTGCTTCTATAAACCAATGAGGTGATGGGAGAGGCAGGACTTGCAGCACGATCTGCGTCAGAAATAGAACTGATAGAACTTCTATTTTAGCCCTTTGCAACGCAGACGCTCGTTGGCGCGAGCAATGTGGGTGTAATAAATAACATAGATTTCTAAATTTATTTTGCAACGCTTGCGCACGCGACGTGTCCGGTCTGGTCAGCATGTAAGGGGCTATTTTCCAAGAAGGAGTGATGGAGTGCTGCATCAGGTGACCTGGCCTCCACAATCACCCAACATCAACCCATTTGAGATGAGTTGGGCCGCAAGTGAAGGAAAAGCAGCCAACAAGTGCTCAGCATATGTGGGAACTCCTTCAAGACAGTTGGAAAAGCATTCCAGGTGAAGCTGGTTGAGAGAATGCCAAGAGTGTGCAAAGCTGTCATCAAGGCAAAGGGTGGCTACTTTGAAGAATCTCAAATATATTTTGATTTGTTTTACACCATTTTGGTTAGTACATGATTCCATGTGTTATTTCACAGTGTTGATGTCTCAACTATTATTCTACAATGTAGAATATAGTAAAAACAAAGAAAAACCCTTGAATGAGTAGGTGTTACACTAACCTGTGAGGGCCTCCTGGTGGAGGCAGGTTACACTAACCTGTGAGGGCCTCCTGGTGGAGGCAGGTTACACTAACCTGTGAGGGCCTCCTGGTGGAGGCAGGTTACACTAACCTGTGAGGGCCTCCTGGTGGAGGCAGGTTACACTAACCTGTGAGGGCCTCCTGGTGGAGGCAGGTTACACTAACCTGTGAGGGCCTCCTGGTGGAGGCAGGTTACACTAACCTGTGAGGGCCTCCTGGTGGAGGTAGGTTAAACTAACCTGTGAGGGCCTCCTGGTAGAGCTGTACAAAGTGGCTGAAGAGGTCTTTGGGGATGCTCTTCTCGTCAGGTAGACACTGCAGCAGCACTACCACCTCAGCCTGGCCCACTGCATGCATCCCCTTAGTGGTCACATACCAACACTTCCTGTTTACGTCTACAGGAAGGGAGAGCCGAGAGAAGGTTAGAAAACAAAATAATTCTACAATAGAACGCAGAATGTGATTCAGGTAATGAGTGATATTACTGTGGGATGATATTGGGGGGGTTAAATATATTCTCTCAATTATATATTTACTTCTCTACTAGTGTGAGGAAAAACAAACCAGACAAGATCCTCAGAGTGATGTCAGAATAAACTGGCATTATCACATCTACAGTATATGAAACGATACGTGTAGCTAGTTGGAGCTGGAAGGAGTTATGAGACACTCACAGTTGACCAGTTTGACCATGGCCAGCAGGTTAGCGTTGAGCACAAACACCAGGGGGTCAGGACCTGCCTCCTCCAGCTGCTGTATCAGAACCATCTCAGAGGGACGCTCCTCCACCGTATAGTCTGAGGGTGGTGATGCTGGTGGAAAAACAACACACTGGGTTCCTTTCCCCATTCAGAGAGGACTGGGGGTTTAAGACGCGATCGACAGAGAGGACTGGGGGTTTAAGACGCGATCGACAGAGAGGACGGGGGGTTTAAGACGCGATCGACAGAGAGGACGGGGGGTTTAAGACGCGATCGACTCAGAGGACGGGGGGGTTTAAGACGCGATCGACAGAGAGGACGGGGGGGTTTAAGACGCGATCGACAGAGAGGACGGGGGGTTTAAGACGCGATCGACAGAGAGGACGAGGGGGTTTAATTAAGACGCGATCGACAGAGAGGACGAGGGGGGGTTCAAGACGCGATCGACAGAGAGGATGGGGGGTTCAAGACGCGATCGACAGAGAGGATGGGGGTTCTAAGACGCGATCGACAGTGAGGACGGGGGGGGGGTTTAAGACGCGATCGACAGAGAGGACGGGGGGTTCAAGACGCGATCGACAGAGAGGACGGGGGTTCAAGACGCGATCGACAGAGAGGATGGGGGTTCAAGACGCGATCGACAGAGAGGATGGGGGTTCTAAGACGCGATCGACAGTGAGGACGGGGGGTTTAAGACGCGATCGACAGAGAGGATGGGGTTCAAGACGCGATCGACAGAGAGGATGGGGGTTCTAAGACGCGATCGACAGTGAGGACGGGGGGTTTAAGACGCGATCGACAGAGAGGACGGGGGGTTCAAGACGCGATCGACAGAGAGGACGGGGGGTTCAAGACGCGATCGACAGAGAGGACGGGGGGTTCAAGACGCGATCGACAGAGAGGACGGGGGGTTAAGGTGCGATCGACAGAGAGGACGGGGGGTTAAGGTGCGATCGACAGAGAGGACGGGGGGGTTAAGGTGCGATCGACAGAGAGGACGGGGGGTTAAGGTGCGATCGACAGAGAGGACGGGGGGTTAAGGTGCGATCGACAGAGAGGATGGGGGGGGTTAAGGTGCGATCGACAGAGAGGATGGGGGGTTAAGGTGCGATCGACAGAGAGGATGGGGGTTAAGGTGCGATCGACAGAGAGGATGGGGGGGTTAAGGTGCGATCGACAGAGAGGATGGGGGGGTTAAGGTGCGATCGACAGAGAGGATGGGGGGGGTTAAGGTGCGATCGACAGAGAGGATGGGGGGTTAAGGTGCGATCGACAGAGAGGATGGGGGGGGGTTAAGGTGCGATCGACAGAGAGGATGGGGGTTAAGGTGCGATCGACAGAGAGGATGGGGGTTAAGGTGCGATCGACAGAGAGGATGGGGGGGGGTTAAGGTGCGATCGACAGAGAGGATGGGGGGTTAAGCACCTGTGCTGTGTCCCCTCACACCTCCTTTAACTCCGGTTGAGATGAGGATGGGAGGAAGTCCGTCCTCCGGAATTAGACTGATGGAGCTGCCTACAGGGCTTCCCACGGTGGACGCAGGGGCAGGGGACAACGCCTGGAGGGAGGAGGAGAGGGTTTAAGTACAGAAAAACAGGTGTGGAGAATTGTAGAAGGCTGATTAAATTTGTCATTGGTAGACAACCCTTCATATTCACGGTGAACAATTCAGAGAGGTGTGTGTTATAAGTTACAGCCATTTTGGATGAGTCAGATCAGAACAGACAGAAAGGCATTCAAAAGGCTCGTCTTACAGACAAGCTGAGTGGTGCGTCACGTCCTAACCTGCTGCTACTCTACCAGGCATGCCGAGGTGCAGACAAACGTCAACAACTAAACAACTTTCTTCTGGTTTCACTTCACTGCTGATGATGGGGAAACCGTCTGTGTGAGAAAAGGCGTTTCATTCTAGAAATGCTAAAGTCGATCCAGGCTCAACTTGTCCAGGCGTGTTTCCTCCTAGTCAGTTAGTCAATGCTCACCCAGCACCTGACAAGCAGGACTATAAACCAACCTCAGAATATCAATTAGAAAACAGTAGATGCTAGACTTTTGCTTAAAATTCCTCTTGAACAAACTGTAAGACGTGAAATTTTGACCTTTGGTGCCAACTGTACCTCTCGCAAATCAGAAGTGAAGGATTTGTTGGAACACTGTGAGACAGCCAATGTTTGCGAGGGGGCGGGGCTGAGGGCAGGGAGCTTGGGGGATTCCGCTGCTTCCCCATTGGGCAGGATTCCATCTGCAAACCACACCCTCCTCCGCTCCCGCGGGTGGAAACCTGTGGACCCTGTGACAGACCCACACACACACACACAGACCCACCCACCCACCCACACACAGACCCACACACACACAGACCCACCCACCCACACACACACAGACCCACACACACACAGACCCACCCACACACACAGACCCACACACACAGACCCACACACAGACCCACACACACACACACAGACCCACACAGGTTACATAAAACAAAAACTATTATGAAAAAGAAAGCAACTAGAATGAAAACCAGTCCTATATGTGAAAAAGGAGAAGAGGTCATGAAGAGGAAAGGGAACAGAAAGATGTGCCCGTTGTTCTATGGTAGAGGTTATACAGGGTCGTATTCATGAGTGCACACCACAGCAAAACGTTTCTGCAACGGAACATTTCTTATTGGGTAAGGTCAGGTTCTCCCTCCCTGTTCCAGTCAGTTGTTTTTCCCCGTTTGGTGCCTAATGAACAGGCCTCTGGTGTCTAGATGGGGAATGGAGAAGGTTTTTACCCTCTGAGCGGATCTGCTGCAGAGGTGGGATGGTCCTGCAGTACTCTGCTGGGTTGTTAGGACTCTGGTTAGACCCACCACACATACCCCCCCACGAATGACCTGGGGGAAAATGGAGACGGCGATATAGGATCAATACAGGGAGAGCTATAGATATATTGATATATAAAATCTATATAGGGTGATATAGGATCAATATAGAGCGATAAAAGGATCAAGATCAATACAGGGAGATATATACTGTATATAATCAATATAGGGCGATATAGGATTAATATAGAATCAATCGAGATATAGGATCAATGTACGGAGACAGGATCAATACAGGGCGATGTAGGATCTATATTGATATTGTGAGATAAGGATATATACACACACACACACACACACACACACACACACACACAGGACTGATAGTGAGATATTGAATGAAAATTGATATAGTGAGATAAACGATTCAATTAAAGCCCAATTTGATTTGAGATATTTATGATGAGGATATGTATAGGAATTTAACTGACAGGAAGTTAAGTAAGTAGACTAACTAGGGCCCGGAGTTTTTCCACACCTTACAACTAGGACCAGGAGTTTCCACACCTTACAACTAGGGCCAAGAGTTTTACCTAAAAATGTAATTAGACCAAACCAAAGTGACTGCAAAGATATTGAAGTAGGACATAGATGAAGTTGATTCTAAACACAGATCTTGGATCAGTATTGTGTTAACATCCTATTGGTTCAGGTCAGGAATGGGATGGAGTTAGCTGATCCTAGATCTGTAGTATTAGTGACTCACCACTCAGTAGGGCAGAGTGACAGGTGATACAGACTCTGGCCTCCTTCCTGTCCATGTAAATCAGTCTGCTCCTCAGGCTGCAGCAGGCAGCACAGAACACCTGGAGAGAGACACACTCAATTATATTACACCTGGAGAGAGAGAGAGACACACTATATTACACCTGGAGAGAGAGAGACACACACTATATTACACCTGGAGAGAGAGAGAGAGAGACACACACTATATTACACCTGGAGAGAGAGAGAGAGAGAGAGACACACACTATATTACACCTGGAGAGAGAGAGAGAGAGAGAGAGAGAGACACACTATATTACACCTGGAGAGAGAGAGAGAGAGAGAGAGAGAGAGACACACTATATTACACCTGGAGAGAGAGAGAGAGAGAGAGACACACACTCTATATTACACCTGGAGAGAGAGAGACACACACTCTATATTACACCTGGAGAGAGAGAGAGACACACACTATATTACACCTGGAGAGAGAGAGAGAGAGAGAGAGACACACATACTATATTACACCTGGAGAGAGAGAGAGAGAGAGACACTATATAACACCTGGAGAGAGAGAGAGAGAGAGACACACACACTCTATTACACCTGGAGAGAGAGAGAGAGAGAGAGAGAGACACACACTCTATATTACACCTGGAGAGAGAGAGAGAGAGAGAGAGAGACACTATATTACACCTGGAGAGAGAGAGAGACACACACTATATTACACCTAGAGAGAGAGAGAGACACACACACTATTACACCTAGAGAGAGAGAGAGAGACACACACACTATTACACCTAGAGAGAGAGAGAGACACACACACTATTACACCTAGAGAGAGAGAGAGAGACACACACACTATATTACACCTAGAGAGAGAGAGAGAGAGACACACACACTATATTACACCTAGAGAGAGAGAGAGAGAGAGACACACACTATATTACACCTAGAGAGAGAGAGAGACACACACACTATATTACACCTAGAGAGAGAGAGAGACACACACACTATATTACACCTGGAGAGAGAGAGCGAGAGAGCGAGAGAGCGAGAGAGCGAGAGAGACACAGAAGTTTCTCTCCAGGTGTAATATAGTATGTGTGATGTCTACTGTTAATTTTTATTGTTTATTTCACTTTATATATTATATACCTTACTTGCTTTGGCAATGTTAACACATGTTTCCCATGCCAATAAAGCCCCTTGAATTGAATTGAATTGAGAGAGAGACACACACTATATTACACCTGGAGAGAGAGAGAGAGAGAGAGACACACACTATATTACACCTGGAGAGAGAGAGAGAGAGAGACACACTATATTACACCTGGAGACACATTGAAGAGAATTGCAAATGGAATTTCAGTGTACTTCCTGATTTGACCCCCTAACCCTGCTCCGGAGTGCGAGAATCTCGTGTCTCCATGTGAGAGATCGGGTCACGACCTCCACTGTACCTTAAAAGTTAAGCATTCTCCTCTCCAGCCTGGCCCCTGCCCCGCCCCCGCCCCCGACTCCTACACTGAATTCATCCACACATTTGTAATGAAATCTCACAGCTTTCCCTTCCCGCTGAGGGAGGGGGGAGGGAGCCTGTGTGACCTTGGGAAATTGAGAGTGTTTGTCCACAACAGTCCAGACCTGTCCCAGCTATCCTAGAACAACCCAGCTTCAACAATTCTAATGGGTTTATTTAATAGGAATAAATAACTTAGTTAAATATCAGAAAACAAATCATTCAGTCGACATTCCTTCTGGCTTTAGACTATAGTGGTACGGTCCACGAGAGAACCGAGCCACGGTCCACGAGAGAACCGAGCCACGGTCCACGAGAGAACCGAGCCACGGTCCACGAGAGAACGGAGCTGCTCCTGTATTGTTTACCATAGTGCCCTACACTTTATTACGGGAGATGGGTTCAGTACACATCACTACATTCTGTATCAGAAGGTAGGCTGGCCCTCAAGTCTCAGATCAATGCACTGCTCTCTTTTTGTTTATAAAGCCCTCATGTGCAAACTTCCGCCAAACTTTACTTCATTGTTAAATTATAGACATACGAGTCACCAGACCCACAGGGATGACTGACTCCGGAGGTCCCTTTAATCTCCACTGTGTTAGGTTCATCTGCTTGCAGTGTGGAATGATCTCCCAAGCACTCCAAAATTGGGAGGCATTTCCTGAAGAATGTGTCTGTTTATGATTGGGGTCTGCTTTTCCTGTATACCAACATGTATTTGAATGTGTATTGTTGTGTTAAACAGGGCTCACCTGGAATAGAGACCTTGGTCTCAGCATTGACTCCTTGTCAAAATAAAGGTTCAATATATTATGATAGACTTTGCACCCACCTTTCCGCAGGCCCTGCAGTGATGCCTCCTCTTGGTGAAGGTGAAGCGAATCTCACACTTCATACAGACTGGAGCCTTGGAGTCAGGGACCCACACGGGGGCCACATCCCCCAAGGAGGAGAGCTGTTTCCTGGGCAGAGCACCCTGGTGGTGACACCCAGCCTGGAGGTCATTGTCCGGGCTGCTCTCGGACTCCAGCACCAGGCCCAACGATGACGACCCGTTTAGCAACTCCACGTTAACATCGACACAACCACCAGGGTCACCCCCGGCAACGACGGTTCCAGTTTCCATGGTTATGTCACCGGCACGGTTCTCAAGGTTCTTGTTCTTGCAGACGGCGGTGGTGTTAACGGTAGGTGATAGTTGGTTCTGGTCCTGTCCGGATAGCGGCCAGGGGATCTGGAGTTTGACCGGTTGTTTGGGACGTGCTCCACCGAACGGAGCACTTACCAGCTGCAGACGAGTGTTCAGTATGGAGGGAACACTGCTATCTCCTCCTCCTCCTCCGTTCTCTAGGTTGCTCTCCTCCATCTCCTTCTCCTCTGTCACGGAGTCCTCCTTGGAGGGAGGAGGGGAGAGAGACTGGCCCTCCTCCCTGCTCCCTCGGTCCTCCTCTTCCTCCTCCCTGCTCCCTCGGTCCTCCTCCCTGCTCCCTCGGTCCTCCTCCCTGCTCCCTCGGTCCTCCTCCCTGCTCCCTCGGTCCTCCTCCCGACCACTGTCCTGAACAGGTGACCAAGCACCAGGTCTCTCGGTCTCTGGCTTGGAGTTCAACTTCTCTGCTATCGCCTCAACCCCTCCAGGCCTCTCCTCAATGGTCAAGTGTGTGTGACTAACGTGGGAGCTTCCGTCACCCCTCTCCCCCACAGGGGCATCAGTACGTGGGTCTGAGGGTGTGGGGGGCTGGTGGTGGTCTAAAGGGGTCACCCATGTCTGGTTCCCCTTGCAGGGATCTTCACTGAGCCCGTTGAGGGCAGGGCTGGCTGGACTAGAGGGCCTGATAGAGGAGTCGTGGTGGTAAGGAGTGGGGCTAGAGGAGGCCGACGAGACCTCAACCCCAACCAGCTTGCCGATGTTGGGCTGGGGGAGCGGAGCGCTCCGCATATCTGCATGGCAGTCTGGTAGTTCTCCCCAGGGTGGGGGCTCGGCGGTGGGGTGGCATTTGTCGTTGGGCCCCTGGGGGTTGCTGGATGACGGGTCAGGGGGCAGGGGGGTCTTTAAGGGGAGGGGGCCGAGGTCTGGGGTCAAAGCCAGGGCACAGTTCGGAGATAGGGGGGCAGGAGGGGCCAGGATCTGAATCCACTTATCAGACAGACTGGGACTGTCGGTCTCATCTGGGGAGGGAGAGGAGAATGAAACACCGGACAGGAAATAGATGAGTCCATGAGATATCAAACAGGAAAGAGCATTACCAGAGGCAACAGGAAAGGGCATTACCAGAGGCAACAGGAAAGGGCATTACCAGAGGCAACAGGAAAGGGCATTACCAGAGACAACAGGAACGGGCATTACCAGAGACAACAGGAACGGGCATTACCAGAGACAACAGGAAAGGGCATTACCAGAGACAACAGGAAAGGGCATTACCAGAGGCAACAGGAAAGGGCATTACCAGAGGCAACAGGAAAGGGCATTACCAGAGACAACAGGAACGGGCATTACCAGAGACAACAGGAACGGGCATTACCAGAGACAACAGGAAAGGGCATTAAAGACAACAGGATAGAGGGATGTAATACTAAACCACCAAATACAACCTGTTACTGAAAGGTGAAATGAAGTAACGAGGCTGGAATGGGATGTATTGGGAGGGTGGTGGGATGTATTGGGAGGGTGGTGGGATGTATTGGGAGGGTGGTGGGATGTATTGGGAGGGTGGTGGGATGTATTGGGAGGGTAGTGGGATGTATTGGGAGGGTAGTGGGATGAAAATGGACAAGAACTCCCTCCCCGTCCTCCCCTCCCCCGCCGTCCCCCCTCCCCGCCGTCCCCCCCTCCCAGTTTCTCCCTGACACTTGAATACTGTCTGGAATGTTGGGAGGAGTCCACATTCCTGAACACACAAACACAGTTAATCTGCCAAGCTGGATCTGGCAGAGGACTCCCAGATAATCACCCACAGCCTGAACACACAGAGCTCTCTGTACCGTGACATGGCAGGCACACACAACCAGCCGAGCGACTGTGTGTGTGTGATAATTCATGTCACCTTTAAGGAACAAATGGGGAGGAAACCCAATCTCTCATTATCACAGACCCAATCCTCAACACAGCATGGCTCCAAACTTACACTGTTGCTCTCTGCACTTGCCTTAAATAGACACACACACACACTGAACTGTCCTACAGACACAGTGTACGATGACTATGGAAGTCCTGTCCGTCTCCACAACATTTTCAAAACATACAATGTGAATGTCACACACACACACACACACAACCCTCAACCAAATACATGAGGCATTAATTATCCATTCAATAACCTGTGTTCCCTCTCGGTGTGTCTTACAAAACACTCTTACACTCTGCCTTAACACACCAAGGACGTGTTTAAACAGACCGCCCGATTCTGATCTAGGACTGTGTTTCCACAGGCAACCCAATTCTCGGCAAAAGCGCTGGTCCAATGGGTCAAAAGACCAATTAGTGGAAAAAGATCATAATTGAGCTGCCTATTTAAACACAGCCCTAGAATCTGGCTGCCTGTGTAAACAGCCCTAAAGATCATAATTGAGCTGCCTATTTAAACACAGCCCTAGAATCTGGCTGCCTGTGTAAACAGCCCTAAAGATCAGAATTGAGCTGCCTATTTAAACACAGCCCTAGAATCTGGCTGCCTGTGTAAACAGCCCTAAAGATCAGAATTGAGCTGCCTATTTAAACACAGCCCTAGAATCTGGCTGCCTGTGTAAACAGCCCTAAAGATCAGAATTGAGCTGCCTATTTAAACACAGCCCTAGAATCTGGCTGCCTGTGTAAACAGCCCTAAAGATCAGAATTGAGCTGCCTACAACAAACAAATTTCCTCTGCTTTGCTTATTAAACATACATAGAGAGTAGGGTAGAGAAATCGGACCACAGCATAGTAAGTGCGAATCTGATTGGTGGGTTGATGGATTGATTGATGAATTGGTTAAATGTGTTAATTGACTCACCTTGCTTCTGTTCAAAGTCATCCAACACTTTATCCAGGTTGAAGGCCTCTGTCTGGAAGTGGTTCTCCATGAGTCTGGTACCTCCACCCTGACACACGCTGCAGGAACCTGTTAATATAGGGTTAGCAGCGGGTTAGCAGCGGGTTAGCAGCGGGTTAGTCCCGGGTTAGCAGCGGGTTAACACCGGGTTAGCAGCGGGTTAGCAGCGGGTTAACACCGGGTTAGCAGCGGGTTAGTCCCGGGTTAGCAGCGGGTTAACACCGGGTTAGTCCCGGGTTAGCAGCGGGTTAGCAGCGGGTTAGCAGCGGGTTAGCAGCGGGTTAGCAGCGGGTTAGTCCTGGGTTAACAGCGGGTTAGTAGCGGGTTAGTCCCGGGTTAGCAGCGGGTTAGCAGCGGGTTAACACCGGGTTAGCAGCGGGTTAACACCGGGTTAGCAGCGGGTTAGTCCCGGGTTAGCAGCGGGTTAACACCGGGTTAGTCCCGGGTTAGCAGCGGGTTAGCAGCGGGTTAGCAGCGGGTTAGCAGCGGGTTAACACCGGGTTAGTCCCGGGTTAGCAGCGGGTTAGCACCAGCACTGGAAGTAGTTATCTGGGTTAACGCCCTCTCAATCTCGTCATCTCCCTCCCCATGTCTCGCTCGTCGGGCAATCAACTCACTCACCTGTCCAGAGGTCCTCTCCAACAGCAGTCCTGGGTAGCTGTGATCTCCTTCTCACTCAGCCTCACTTCCTCATCCAGTCTGGCCAGCGCCAAGCACCCATATCTGCAACGACACGAACCCGTCACACTCAAGCTCATCAAATATAGGCTTTTATTTGGTGTTGACGTTTCATCCCACACCTGTTGAGCGCATTCTGATCACCCATTACTGACTGAATGCCCACGTCAGGGAAATGACTAGAGAGGACTTGACTGAAGTCTTGGTCTGATAGAGGATAAAGATCAATGGCCAATCGGAGTAGAGCAGTACACACACACCTGGCCAGGACCTCAGGGGTAAAAACTGTACTGTTTGAACTTCAGGGTCATGACAGTATAAGGGAGGGGAGAGGACCAGGCTTTACGCTCCCAAGTGGTACAGCGGTCTAAGACACTGCATAACAGTACACACACACCTGGCCAGTCTTCTTGCTGACCAGGACCTCAGGGGTAAAAACTGTACTGTTTGAACTTCAGGGTTATAACAGTATAAGGGAGGGGAGAGGACCAGGCTTTATGCTCCCAAGTGGTACAGCGGTCTAAGACACTGCATCTCAGTGCTAGAGGGGTCACTACAGACCCTGGTTCAGCGTCTAAGGCACTGCATCTCAGTGCTAGAGGCGCCACTACAGACCCTGGTTCAGAGGTCTAAGACACTGCATCTCAGTGCTAGAGGCGCCACTACAGACCCTGGTTCAGAGGTCTAAGACACTGCATCTCAGTGCTAGAGGAGTCACTACAGACCCTGGTTCAGCGGTCTAAGACACTGCATCTCAGTGCTAGAGGCGTCACTACAGACCCTGGTTCAGAGGTCTAAGGCACTGCATCTCAGTGCTAGAGGAGTCACTACAGACCCTGGTTCAGAGGTCTAAGACACTGCATCTCAGTGCTCGAGGCGTCACTACAGACCCTGGTTCAGAGGTCTAAGGCGTCACTACAGACCCTGGTTCAGCGGTCAAAGACACTGCATCTCAGTGCTCGAGGCGTCACTACAGACCCTGGTTCAGCGGTCTAAGACACTGCATCTCAGTGCTAGAGGCGTCACTACAGACCCTGGTTCAGCAGTCTAAAGCATCTCAGTGCTTGAGGTGTCACTACAGACCCTGGTTCAGAGATCTAAGACACTGCATCTCAGTGCTAGAGGCGTCACTACAGACCCTGGTTCAGCGGTCTAAAGCATCTCAGTGCTAGAGGTGTCACTACAGACCCTGGTTCAGTGGTCTAAGACACTGCATCTCAGTGCTGGAGGCGTCACTACAGACCCTGGTTCAGCGGTCTAAGACACTGCATCTCAGTGCTGGAGGCGTCACTACAGACCCTGGTTCAGCGGTCTAAGACACTGCATCTCAGTGCTGGAGGCGTCACTACAGACCCTGGTTCAGCGGTCTAAGACACTGCATCTCAGTGCTAGAGGCGTCACTACAGACCCTGGTTCAATTCCAGGCGGTATCACAACCGGACGTTATTTGGAGTCACATAGGGTGGTGCACAACTGCCCCAGCTTTGTCCTGGTTAGGGTTTGGCCGGGGTAGGTAGTCACTGGAAATAATAATTTGTTCTTACCTAACTTGCCTAGTTAAAAGGATACTTTAAAAACATTTTTTTTTACCAGGAACCAGAGATTTTGAAGAGTGACGGTTTTACAAATATATTTAGATTTGTTTAACACTTTTCTGGCTTCTACATGATTCCATAGGTGTTATTTCGTAGTTGATGTCTTCACTATTATTCTCCAATGTAGAAAATAGTAAAAAGAAAGAAAAACCCTTGAATGAAGTGTGTCCAAACTTTTCACTGGTACTGTACGCTGAGCACTTGTTGGCTGCTTTTCCTTCACTCTGCGGTCCAACTCAGCCCCAAACCCTCTCACTTGGGTTGAGGTCGGTGATTGTGGAGGCCAGGTCATCTGATGCGGCAGTCCATCACTCTCCTTCTTGGTCAAAATCCCTTACACAGCCAGGTGGTGTGTTGGGTAATGTCCTGTTGAAAAACAAATGATAGTCCCACTAAGCGCAAACCAGATGGGATGGCGTATAGCTGTGGAATGCTGTGGTAGCCATGCTGGTGAAGTGTGCCTTGAATTCTAAATAAATCACTGACTGTAACCAGCAAAGCACCCCTACACCATCACACTTCCTCCTCCATGCTTCACGGTGGGAACCACACATGCAGACATCATCCGTTCACCTTCTCTGGGTCTCACAAAGACACGACGGTTGGAACCAAAAATCTCACATTTGGACTCAGACCAAAAGACAGAATTCCACCAGTCTAATGTCTATTTCTTGTCTTTCTTGGCCCAAGCCAAGTCTCTTCTTATTTATGTTCTTTAGTAGTGGTTTGCAGCAATTCAACCACGAAAGCCTGAATCACACAGTCTCCTCTGAGGAGTTGCTGTTGAGATGTGTCTGTTACTTGAACTCTGAAGCATTTACTTGGGCTGCTAACTATAATGAACTTATCCTCTGCAGCAGAGGTAACTCTGGGTCTCCTTTCCTGTGGTGGTCCTCATGAGAGACAGTTTCATCGTAGCGCTTGATGGTTTTTGCGACTGCACTTGGAATAAACTTTCAAAGTTCTTGAAATGTTTCACATTGACGGACCTTCATGTCTTAAAGTAATGGAAGAAATTACACAAATTAACAAGGCACACCTGTTAATTGAAATGCACCTCATGAAGCTGGTTGAGAGAATGCCAAGAGTGTGCAAAGCTGTCAACAAGGCAAAGGGTGGCTACTTTAAAGAATCTCAAAATATATTTTGATTTGTTTAACACTTTTTGGGTTACTGCATGATTCCATATGGGTTATTTCATAGTTGTGATGTCTTCACTATATTTCTACAGTGTAGAAAATAGTTTATTTAAATGACGAGTACTTTGGTACTGTATATGATCTAAGAATATGGCAGTGGGCTTAATGGATACACTTAATGTAATTTAATGTGTTTGGACCACAGGAAGAGTAGCTGCTGCCTTGACAGGAACTAATGGGGATCCATAATAAACCACAGGAAGAGTAGCTGCTGCCTTGGCAGGAACTAATGGGGATCCATAATAAACCCCAGGAAGAGTAGCTGCTGCCTTGGCAGGAACTAATGGGGATCCATAATAAACCCCAGGAAGAGTAGCTGCTGCCTTGGCAGGAACTAATGGGGATCCATAATAAACCCCAGGAAGAGTAGCTGCTGCCTTGGCAGGAACTAATGGGGATCCATAATAAACCACAGGAAGAGTAGCTGCTGCCTTGGCAGGAACTAATGGGGATCCATAATAAACCCCAGGAAGAGTAGCTGCTGCCTTGGCAGGAACTAATGGGGATCCATAATAAACCACAGGAAGAGTAGCTGCTGCCTTGGCAGGAACTAATGGGGATCCATAATAAACCCCAGGAAGAGTAGCTGCTGCCTTGACAGGAACTAATGGGGATCCATAATAAACCCCAGGAAGAGTAGCTGCTGCCTTGGCAGGAACTAATGGGGATCCATAATAAACCCCAGGAAGAATAGCTGCTGCCTTGGCAGGAACTAATGGGGATCCATAATAAACCCCAGGAAGAGTAGCTGCTGCCTCGACAGGAACTAATGGGGATCCATAATAAACCCCAGGAAGAGTAGCTGCTGCAGGAACTAATGGGGATCCATAACAAGTACTAATCAGTACTAACAGAAAAAAACAGCATTGAATGTAGCTAGGCTAGCATATCACCTCATCAAAACAGCAAGTGATCTGCGTTCTCAAAGAAAATGGCAAAATGACAGGAGAACATGGATGTTTGCTTAAAAATACATATTTTTTAAATGGCTAGGATGCTGTTCGGTACCAACACTTTCACTTTTGAGGAGTCAATTTGTTATCTGGTTAGCATCCATCTCTCTGCATTGTTAGTTAACTAGCAAACAAAGCAAATAGACTTAGCCAGTGTTTCATGTCAGCAGTCATCGGCAGGTGGTCCCCAACACACACAGCAAGCGAACAAATGTCAGATGAACATTCAGTGCCGTGTGTGTGGTGGGTCTTTAATCAATAAACAAGTTTGCTCCAGTTAAAGTTTGAATCAGAAAGAGAGAAAGTGAAACCCAGCCTAGTTTGAGAGTCTAAAGTATCCTCTTCCACATAACTACTGGGACAAATCAAATCACATGCGCTGAATACTGCAGACTATACAGTGAAATGCTTCCTTACAAGCCCTTAACCAACAAAGCAGTTTAAAGAAAAATGAGTGTGAAGAAAGTATTTACTAAAATAAACAAAACAAAAAAAAAAAATTAAAGAGCAACAATAATATAACAATAACAAGGCTATATACAGGAGGTACCGGTACAGAGTCAATGTGGAGGCTATATACAGGGTATTACGGTACAGAGTCAATGTGGAGGCTATATACAGGGAGTACCGGTACAGAGTCAATGTGGAGGCTATATACAGGGGGTACCGGTACAGAGTCAATGTGGAGACTATATACAGGGTGTTACGGTACAGAGTCAATGTGGAGGTTATATACAGGGAGTACCTGTACAGAGTCAATGTGGAGGCTATATACAGGGGGTACCGGTACAAAGTCAATGTGGAGGCTATATACAGGGGTACCGGTACAGAGTCAATGTGGAGGCTATATACAGGGGTACCGGTACAGAGTCAATGTGGAGGCTATATACAGGGGGTACCGGTACAGAGTCAATGTGGAGGCTATATACAGGGGGTACCGGTACAGAGTCAATGTGGAGGCTATATACAGGGGGTACCGGTACAGAGTCAATGTGGAGACTATATACAGGGGTACCGGTACAGAGTCAATGTGGAGACTATATACAGGGTATTACGGTACAGAGTCAATGTGGAGGTTATATACAGGGGTACCGGTACAGAGTCAATGTGGAGGCTATATACAGGGGTACCGGTACAGAGTCAATGTGGAGGCTATATACAGGGGTGCCGGTACAGAGTCAATGTGGAGGCTATATACAGGGGGTACCGGTACAGAGTCAATGTGGAGGTTATATACAGGGGGTACCGGTACAGAGTCAATGTGGAGGCTATATACAGGGGGTACCGGTACAGAGTCAATGTGGAGGCTATATACAGGGGGTACCGGTACAGAGTCAATGTGGAGGCTATATACAGGGGGTACCGGTACAGAGTCAATGTGGAGGCTATATACAGGGGTACCGGTACAGAGTCAATGTGGAGGCTATATACAGGGGGTACCGGTACAGAGTCAATGTGGAGGCTATATACAGGGGGTACCGGTACAGAGTCAATGTGGAGGCTATATACAGGGGGTACCGGTACAGAGTCAATGTGGAGGCTATATACAGGGGGTACCGGTACAGAGTCAATGTGGAGGCTATATACAGGGGGTACCGGTACAGATAGTTATGTTGCCATTTGATTAGGTGTTCAGGAGTCTTATGGCTTGGGAGTAGAAGCTGTTTAGAAGCTTCTTGGACCTACACTTGGCGCTCCGGTACCGCTTGCCTTGCGGTAGCAGAGAGAACAGTCTATGAATAGGATGGCTGGAGTCTGACCATTTTCAGGGCTTTCCTCTGACACCGCCTGGTATAGAGGTCCTGGATGGCAGGAAGCTTGGCCCCAGTGATGTACTGGGCTGTACGCACTACCCTCTGTAGCGCCTTGCGGTCGGAAGCAGAGCAGTTGCCGTACCAGGCAGTGATGCAACCTGTCAGGATGCTCTCGATGGTGCAGCTGTAGAACCTTTTGAGGATCTGAGGACCCATGACAAATGTTTTCAGTCTCCTGAGGGGGAATCGGCTTTGTTGTGCCCTCTTCACAACTGTCTTGGTGTGTTTGGACCATGTTAGTTTGTTGGCGATGTGGACACCAAGTAACTTGAAGCTCTCAACCTGCTCCACTACAGCCCCGTCGATGAGAATGAGGGCATGCTTGGTCCTCCTTTTCCTGTAATCATCTCCTTTTGTCTTGATCACGTTGGGGGCCTCCCGGCTGTCTCATCGTTGTCAGTGATCAGGCCTACCAGCAAACTTGGTGTTAGAGCCGTGCTTGCCCATGCAGTCATGGGGGAACATCTTGCCGATGCACGGAAAACCCAGCCAGCTGTGCGTTATCCATGTCGTTGTTCAGCCATGACTCGTTGAAACATAAGATAACCGTTTTTAATGTCCCGTTGGTAGGATGGTCTTGATCGCAGCTCATCCAGTTTATTCTCCAGTGATTGCACATGGGCTAATGGTATGGAAGGCAGAGGCAGGTTACCCAGTAACCATCGGATTCTTACACCACCGACCTACGTCCCCTTCATCTCAGTCTCTTCGTGACGTGGATTTAGGTGGGGTTACGGGGTGTCTGCAGTAAAACCTTCGCGTCCGACTCGTTAAAACAAAGATCTTCGTCCAGTACGAGGTGAGTCATCGCTGTCCTGATATCCAGAAGCTATTTCCGGTCATAAGACGGTTACAGAAACATTATGTACAAAATAATTTACAAATAACTAGTGAAAAAACAAAATTGGTTAGGAGCCCTTAAAAACGGTAGCCATCTCCTCCGGTGCCATTTAATATTAAAGAGGAGACACTTGTTTTTAGATGTTTCTAAGAGCTCGAAGCACGGCAATCTCTGACGCCATTTTTCAGCCTCGTGATGATGTAAAGTAACCTCTTCCACCTGACTACTGTGTGTGTGATAATTCATGTCACCTTTAACTATTAGGTGTGAATAGTGATGTAAATGAGATTTCTATATTTAATTTCCAACATTTGCTAAACATTTCTCCAAACGTCTTTTCACTTTGTCATTAAGAGGTGTTGTGTGTAGATTGGTGAGATAAAGATATTTAATACTTTTTGAATCCAGCCTGTAACACAATAAAAATGTGGAATAAGTCAAGGAGTATGAATTCTTTCTGAAGACTCTGTCCATCTACCCGGAGATTCTAGACCCTTCAGACAGATTCTAGACCCTTCAGACAGATTCTAGACCCTTCAGACAGATTCTAGACCCTTCAGACAGATTCTAGACCCTTCAGACAGATTCTAGACCCTTCAGACAGATTCTAGACCCTTCAGAGATTCGGGCCGAGGGGTGGAGAGTTTGGAACAGAGACTGAAGTCATGTCATTATTTCTCTATCAAGCCAGAGCAAGCATGCTCCAGTATGACAGTGCGTTCCAACTATCTTGCATTGTTTTTTTTAAGGAGCCCTCACAGTACTCTTTAAATGGAAGAATTATGAAATTTAACAGACTCATACCGATGCCACAGGCTGTTTTCAAACAATAGGAGGTTGGGTAATGTATTGGGTTGGGCAAGGTGGTGGGTAATGTATTGGGTTGCGTAATGTAAGGGGTTGGGCAAGGTGTTGGGTAATGTATTGGGTTGCGTAATGTAAGGGGTTGGGCAAGGTGTTGGGTAATGTATTGGGTTGCGTAATGTAAGGGGTTGGGCAAGGTGTTGGGTAATGTATTGGGTTGCGTAATGTAAGGGGTTGGGCAAGGTGTTGGGTATTGTGAGAGGAGAGTAGCATAAAGATATGTGGTTTGGGTTTGATGGGTCATAATACATACTCACCTAGGTTAGGGTTAGGTTAGATGGGTTGTAGTGTGATACTCACCTAGGTTAGGGTTAGGTTAGATGGGTTGTAGTGTCATAATACATACTCACCTAGGTTAGGGTTAGGTTAGATGGGTTGTAGTGTCATAATACATACTCACCTAGGTTAGGGTTAGGTTAGATGGGTTGTAGTGTCTTAATACATATTCACCTAGGTTAGGGTTAGGTTAGATGGGTTGTAGTGTCATACTACATACTCACCTAGGTTAGGGTTAGGTTAGATGGGTTGTAGTGTCATACTACATACTCACCAAGGTTAGGGTTAGGTTAGATGGGTTGTAGCGTCATACTACATACTCACCAAGGTTAGGGTTAGGTTAGATGGGTTGTAGTGTCATACTACATACTCACCAAGGTTAGGGTTAGGTTAGATGGGTTGTAGTGTCATACTACATACTCACCAAGGTTAGGGTTAGGTTAGATGGGTTGTAGTGTCATAATACATATTCACCAAGGTGCTGTCAATGCAATCAACAATGTGAACAGCCTCCTGTATAAACACATCCTGCTGTGTGAGGACAGGAGCCAGCCTGATTCAGATGTAATTACCCAGAGTCTGAATAATACATAATGCAGCCGTTGTCGACCTGTGAGCTCACATTCAAGGACAACGCCGCCCCTTAACATTCGGGTTGTGTTAAGGTTAAATGGCGTAAGACACAGTTTCGGTGCCGTTTTATGATTTCATGTCTGTTCACTGTTTTAGTGATGTTTTGTCAGACGGTCCCTGAGATGACTAATGCAATAAATAATGGGCAGTGATTTTCAGAGAACTGCCGACAGGTTATATAGACTTCTGATCACGTTGAAACGTCCTGCTGTGTGTTGCCATGCGTTGATATGCTATTGCATATCTTTAAAATGGGATATGGTAGTAGGTGTTTCATCATCAACAATTTCCCGTGTGTATCAAGAATGGCCCACCACTCAAAGAACATCCAGTCAACTTGACACAACTGTGGGCCAGCATCCCTGTGGAATGATTTCGATACCTTTGTTGAGTACATGATGAATTATGGCTCAATATTAGGATGGCGTTCCTAATGTCTGGTATATGCAGTAGGAATTGAGCCCGGGGACAGGGAGTTGGATGAGGTCAGTTGACTGTTTACACTTGGCCCAAATGGAACCCGCTTTTACTTTATATAGTGCACTACTTTAAGGTGCCATTTGGGACAAAGCCTTGATCTGGTCAAGGATTCTTGTTCATCTAAAAACAAGCATGTTGCCTCTTAATCAGATTTCGTCTCAGTAGTGTAAGGTTGGAGCCATGCTATGCTGAGGCTGGGTCTGTGATAATGAGAGATTGGGTTTCCTCCCCATTTGTTTCTTAAAAGCACCACCTTCGCCAGCAATTACAGCCGAGAGTCTTTCTGGGTAGGTCTCTAAGAGCTGTCCACACCTAAATTGTGCAACATTTGCCCATTATTATTTTCTAAATTCTTCAAGCTCCGTCAAATTGGTTGTTGATCATTGCTAGACAACCATTTTTAAGTTTTGCCATAGATTTAAGGAAAACCTTCCTGGTCTTTGTGGTTTAATCTGTGTTTGAAATTCACTGCTCGACTGAGGCACCGTACAGATACTTGTATGTGTGGGGAACAGACGTCACAAACAAATAGTATGTTAAACATTGCATACAGTGTGAGTCCACGCAACTTATTATGTGATTTGTTAAGCACGTTTTTACTCCTGAACTTACCCTTTGCTATGAGACAAAATTGAGTTCAGGTGCATCCTGTTTCCATTGATCATCATTGAGATGTTTCTACAACTTGGAGTCCATCTGTGGTAAATTCAATTGATTGGACATTATTTGGAAAGGTACACACCTGTCTATATAAGGTCCCACAGTTGACAGTGCATGTCAGAGCAAAAATCAAGCCATGAGGTCAAAGGAATTGTCCGTAGAGCTCCGAGACAGGATTGTGTTGAGGCACAGATCTGGGGAAGGGTACCAAAAATATTCTACAGCATTGAAGGTCCCCAAGAACACAGTGGCCTCAATCATTCTTAAATGGAAGAAGTTTGGAACCACCAAGACTCTCCCTAGACCTGGCTGCCTGGCCAAATTCAGCAATTGGGTGAGAAAGGCCTTGGTCAGGGAAGTAGCCAATAACCCGATGTTCACTCTGCCAGAGCTCCAGAGAACCTCTGAAGATGGGAGAACCTTCCAGAAGGACAATCACCTCTACAGCACTCCACCAATCAGGCCTTTATGGTAGAATGGCCAGACGGAAGCCACTCCTCAGTAAAAGACACATGACAGCCCGCTTGGAGTTTGCCAGAAGGCACAAAGACTATCAGACCATGAGAAAAGATTATCTGGTCTGATGCAACCAAGATTGAACTCTTTGGCCTGAATGTCAAGTGTCACGTCTGGAGGAAACCTGACAAAGACCGGGACAAGTCTCTGAATGTCCTTGAGTGGGCCAGCCAGAACCCGGACTTGAACCCAATCTAATATCTCTGGAGAGACCTGAAAATAGCTGTGCAGCAACGCTCCCCACCCAACCTGACAGAGCTTGAGAGGATCTGCAGAGAAGAATGGGAGAAACTCCCCAAATTCAGGTGTGCCAAGCTGGTAGCGTCATACCCAAGCAGACTGTAATCGCTGCCAAAGGTGCTTCAACAAAGTACTGAGTAAAGGGTCTGAATACTTCTGTAAATGTATTATCAGTTTATTTGTAGTACATTTGATAAAATTTCTAAACCCGTTTTTGCTTTATCATTGTGGTGTATTGTGTGTAGATTGAGGAGGGGGGGGGGGGGGAACTATTGAATCAATTTTAGAATAAGGCTGTAACGTAACAATGTGTCAAGGGGTCTGAATACTTTCCGAATGCACTGTAGGATAACCTGTATATACTACCTGTATATAGGATAACCTGTATATACTACCTGTACATAGGATAACCTGTATATACTACCTGTACATAGGATAACCTGTATATACTACCTGTATATACTACCTGTATATAGGATAACCTGTATATACTACCTGTACATAGGATAACCTGTACATAGGATAACCTGTATATACTACCTGTATATACTACCTGTATATAGGATAACCTGTATATACTACCTGTATATAGGATAACCTGTATATACTACCTGTACATAGGATAACCTGTATATACTACCTGTATATACTACCTGTATATAGGATAACCTGTATATACTACCTGTACATAGGATAACCTGTATATACTACCTGTATATACTACCTGTACATAGGATAACCTGTATATACTACCTGTACATAGGATAACCTGTATATACTACCTGTACATAGGATAACCTGTATTTACTACCTGTACATAGGATAACCTGTATATACTACCTGTATATAGGATAACCTGTATATACTACCTGTACATAGGATAACCTGTATATACTACCTGTATATAGGATAACCTGTATATACTACCTGTACATAGGATAACCTGTAAATACTACCTGTACATAGGATAACCTGTATATACTACCTGTATATAGGATAACCTGTATATACTACCTGTACATAGGATAACCTGTATATACTACCTGTACATAGGATAACCTGTATATACTACCTGTACATAGGATAACCTGTATATACTACCTGTATATAGGATAACCTGTATATACTACCTGTATATAGGATAACCTGTACATAGGATAACCTGTATATACTACCTGTACATAGGATAACCTGTATATACTACCTGTACATAGGATAACCTGTATATACTACCTGTATATAGGATAACCTGTACATAGGATAACCTGTATATACTACCTGTACAGAGGATAACCTGCATATAGGATAACCTGCATATACTACCTGTATATACTACCTGTACATAGGATAACCTGTATATACTACCTGTATATAGGATAACCTGTATATACTACCTGTATATAGGATAACCTGTATATAGGATAACCTGTATATACTACCTGTATATAGGATAACCTGTATATACTACCTGTATATAGGATAACCTGTATATACTACCTGTACATAGGATAACCTGTATATACTACCTGTACATACTACCTGTACATAGGATAACCTGTATATAGGATAACCTGTATATACTACCTGTACATAGGATAACCTGTATATACTACCTGTATATAGGATAACCTGTATATAGGATAACCTGTATATACTACCTGTATATACTACCTGTATATACTACCTGTACATAGGATAACCTGTATATACTACCTGTATATAGGATAACCTGTATATACTACCTGTATATAGGATAACCTGTATATAGGATAACCTGTATATACTACCTGTACATAGGATAACCTGTATATAGGATAACCTGTATATACTACCTGTACATAGGATAACCTGTATATAGGATAACCTGTATATACTACCTGTATATAGGATAACCTGTATATACTACCTGTACATAGGATAACCTGTATATACTACCTGTACATAGGATAACCTGTATATACTACCTGTATATAGGATAACCTGTATATAGGATAACCTGTATATACTACCTGTACATAGGATAACCTGTATATACAACCTGTACATAGGATAACCTGTATATACTACCTGTATATACTACCTGTATATACTACCTGTATATAGGATAACCTGTATATACTACCTGTACATAGGATAACCTGTACATAGGATAACCTGTATATACTACCTGTACATAGGATAACCTGTACATAGGATAACCTGTATATACTACCTGTATATAGGATAACCTGTATATACTACCTGTACATAGGATAACCTGTATATACTACCTGTATATAGGATAACCTGTATATACTACCTGTATATAGGATAACCTGTATATACTACCTGTACATAGGATAACCTGTATATACTACCTGTACATAGGATAACCTGTATATACTACCTGTACATAGGATAACCTGTATATACTACCTGTACATAGGATAACCTGTATATACTACCTGTACATAGGATAACCTGTATATACTACCTGTATATAGGATAACCTGTATATACTACCTGTACATAGGATAACCTGTATATACTACCTGTATATAGGATAACCTGTATATACTACCTGTATATAGGATAACCTGTATATAGGATAACCTGTATATACTACCTGTACATAGGATAACCTGTATATACTACCTGTATATAGGATAACCTGTATATACTACCTGTACATAGGATAACCTGTATATACTACCTGTATATAGGATAACCTGTATATACTACCTGTATATAGGATAACCTGTATATGGGATAACCTGTATATAGGATAACCTGTATATACTACCTGCACATAGGATAACCTGTATATACTACCTGTACATAGGATAACCTGTATATAGGATAACCTGTATATACTACCTGTTTATAGGATAACCTGTATATACTACCTGTACATAGGATAACCTGTATATACTACCTGTACATAGGATAACCTTAATATACTACCTGTACATAGGATAACCTGTATATACTACCTGTACATAGGATAACCTGTATATACTACCTGTTTATAGGATAACCTGTATATACTACCTGTACATAGGATAACCTGTATATACTACCTGTACATAGGATAACCTGTATATACTACCTGTACATAGGATAACCTGTATATACTACCTGTTTATAGGATAACCTGTATATACTACCTGTATATAGGATAACCTGTATATAGGATAACCTGTATATACTACCTGTATATAGGATAACCTGTATATACTACCTGTATATACTACCTGTACATAGGATAACCTGTATATACTACCTGTATATAGGATAACCTGTATATACTACCTGTATATACTACCTGTATATAGGATAACCTGTATATACTACCTGTACATAGGATAACCTGTATATACTACCTGTACATAGGATAACCTGTATATACTACCTGTATATAGGATAACCTGTATATACTACCTGTATATACTACCTGTATATAGGATAACCTGTATATAGGATAACCTGTATATACTACCTGTACATAGGATAACCTGTATATACTACCTGCACATAGGATAACCTGTATATACTACCTGTACATAGGATAACCTGTATATACTACCTGCACATAGGATAACCTGTATATACTACCTGTATATACTACCTGTATATAGGATAACCTGTACATACTACCTGTACATAGGATAACCTGTATATAGGATAACCTGTATATACTACCTGTACATAGGATAACCTGTATATAGGATAACCTGTATATACTACCTGTACATAGGATAACCTGTATATACTACCTGCACATAGGATAACCTGTATATACTACCTGTACATAGGATAACCTGTATATACTACCTGCACATAGGATAACCTGTATATACTACCTGTACATAGGATAACCTGTACATAGGATAACCTGTATATACTACCTGTACATAGGATAACCTGTATATACTACCTGTACATAGGATTACCTGTATATAGGATAACCTGTATATACTACCTGTACATAGGATAACCTGTATATACTACCTGTACATAGGATAACCTGTATATACTACCTGTATATACTACCTGTACATAGGATAACCTGTATATACTACCTGTACATAGGATAACCTGTATATACTACCTGTACATAGGATAACCTGTATATACTACCTGTACATAGGATAACCTGTATATACTACCTGTATATAGGATAACCTGTACATACTACCTGTACATAGGATAACCTGTATATACTACCTGTATATAGGATAACCTGTATATAGGATAACCTGTATATACTACCTGTACATAGGATAACCTGTATATACTACCTGTATATAGGATAACCTGTACATAGGATAACCTGTATATACTACCTGTACATAGGATAACCTGTATATACTACCTGTATATAGGATAACCTGTATAGACTACCTGTATATAGGATAACCTGTACATAGGATAACCTGTATATACTACCTGTATATAGGATTACCTGTATATAGGATAACCTGTATATACTACCTGTACATAGGATAACCTGTATATACTACCTGTACATAGGATAACCTGTATATACTACCTGTACATAGGATAACCTGTATATACTACCTGTACATAGGATAACCTGTATATACTACCTGTATATAGGATAACCTGTATATACTACCTGTACATAGGATAACCTGTATATAGTACCTGTACATAGGATAACCTGTATATACTACCTGTATATAGGATAACCTGTATATACTACCTGTACATAGGATAACCTGTATATACTACCTGTACATAGGATAACCTGTATATACTACCTGTATATAGGATAACCTGTATATACTACCTGTATATAGGATAACCTGTATATAGGATAACCTGTATATACTACCTGTACATAGGATAACCTGTTCTTATGCATGGCGCCACGCGGCTACAGCCCTTAGTCGTAGTATATTGGCCATATACCACCTATACCTAGGGGCTGTTCTTAAGCATGGCGCCACGCGGCTACAGCCCTTAGCCGTGGTATATTGGCCAATATACCACGCCTACTTTCCAAAGGCTCTGTACATCTCCAGAGATTACACAGCGGATCCAAGCTGATCAGATCAGATGTGACCGGGGGCGTTGCCACGGTGAAACTGGACTAGTTTCACGACATCATACTGGACGTGGACACTATGGAAGGCTTTTCTGGATCTTCGATTGGTGCGATATTCACTTGTACATCAGAACGGAATGTCTCACGTCGTATGCGTCATGTCGTCTAGCCTTTTCGGGAAACAAATATCTGCGTCTTTGTGTGGCAATCTTCTCAGGGTAGGGGTCCGGATCGAGGAGCAGGCTCCGCCCGTCCATGTAATCTTATACATTGTGAGCTAAAAGGCTAAACTGACCCTAAAATCAACACTCCTACTCGGAGACCCATAATAAATACATCCCCTAGCGATAGGCTCTTTCACCAACACATAAACCTAGCTCCATATCAACCTGTCAACAGCTGTGTTTCAGTAGCTACATGAAATAGTATCTGCTAATTCACTTGCAGTATCTTTAAACAATAAAGGCACCCTAAGTCAACAGCTGTGTTTCAGTAGCTACATGAAATAGATAATTAACCAAACAATAAAAGGCACCCTAAGTCTTTACATGAGATAATTAACCAATAAGGCACGAGGGGGTGTGGTATATGGCCAATATATCACTGCTTAGGGCTGTTCTTATGCACGACACAAGACAGAGTGCCTGGATACAGCCCTTAGCCCTGGTATATTGGCCATATACCACAAACCACAGAGGTGTCTTATTGCTATTTATAAACTGGTTACCAACATAATTAGAGCAGTAAAAATACATGTTGTCATACCTGTAGTATACGATCTGATATACCACGACTGTCAGCATTCAGGGCTCGAACCACCCAGGTTATAATACACATTAACATAGCTATCATTAAAGTGCGGAGGCAGGTAGCCTAGGTGCTAGAGGCAGGTAGCCTAGGTGCTAGAGGCAGGTAGCCTAGTGGATAGAGGCAGGTAGCCTAGTGGATAGGGGCAGGTAGCCTAGTGGATAGGGGCAGGTAGCCTAGTGGATAGGGGCAGGTAGCCTAGTGGATAGGGGCAGGTAGCCTAGTGGATAGGGGCAGGTAGCCTAGTGGATAGGGGCAGGTAGCCTAGTGGATAGGGGCAGGTAGCCTAGTGGATAGGGGCAGGTAGCCTAGTGGATAGGGGCAGGTAGCCTAGTGGATAGGGGCAGGTAGCCTAGTGGATAGGGGCAGGTAGCCTAGTGGATAGGTTTGTTGGGCCAGTAACTGAAAGGTTGCTGGGTCAAATCCCTGAGCTGACAAGGTACAAATCTGTTGTTCTGCCCCCTGAACAAGGCAGTTAACCCAGTGTTCCCCGGTAGGCCGTCATTGTAAATAAGAATTTGTTCTTAACTGACTTGCCTAGTTAAATAAAGTAGTGGCATCTCATTACCTGTTTGTTAGTTGTTTATGGTTAACATGTGGCCAGGGAGTATGGGTTGCTTTGCTCTCTAAACCCTTCTGCTCTGTAAGTAGGGTTTTCAGCAGCTACGTTCACCCATGGTTGGCTCCATGTGCAACTACAATTCCAAACCTTTGTTTAAACGTTTAGAAACGTCAGTCATTGCTTTCAAACCGGTTTTCGAAACATTATGAAAAGGGGCATAATCAACCCATCAGCAAAAAAATAATGTTACAAATAAAAAACGATACACTTTACTGTCGGAGTTCTGCACAGATCCATATGACGTGTGCCTCCAGTTGAACTACACTTCCTCCCCAGGTAGCCTACACACAGGTGGATGGAGAACGCTAGACCGGGGAGGAAGTGTAGTTCTTCCACAGGAGGAACACAGCGTATTGATCGGCTGTTAGCTTGGTCTTCTGTAAACACGCTCCGTAACATGGAGGTATAGCCATGTACAAACACTAAATCCTGGTGTGGAGTAACTTAACCTCTTTTATGATGATTAAGATACGGTTCTTTATGTTTACAAAACTGTACAGAAGGCATGCGTTTTAAATGTTCAAAACGAGCTTCGGGGATCTTAAAAAATATCCCCATTGACCAGAAGACACTAACGTTAACGAGTTAGTCAATGGGCGATAAAGCAGTTAGTACTATAAATCCATTTACTGATGCTATCAGCATTCGTTTCTGCGGTGCCACTAGCTTAAGCCTAAACGCAATGCAAAATACACTTTGGCAGACTGCACAGACGTTAGTCAATCATGTGTAGGCTACAATATTGTAAAATAGTGGCAACGGTGAGTGAGAACGTTTACAAGTAGCGGTTTTGGACAAATGATAAATTGTAGCTATAAGTATCAGCAGAGAGTTGCGGGTGGTCGCGCCGAGGGTACGAGCAGCTACTTCTACCCCGTGTGTTGTTGCAGGCATCTCGTCATAGACCCGGTGCGGTTATGACCGCTAAAAGCTGACACCCGAAACTAATGTCCACCACCAGCGACAAAATGAGTTACCGCTATTTCCCGTCAGTTAGCTTGCTGGCTAATGTTGTTTGTATGGCTTGGCCAACCAACCAATGAGCGGAACGCAATTAAAAGTAGACAATCAGAATGTCCGTCTAAGAATCTGGAGGAGTTCCAGAACTCCATGAATATTCTACACCACTGAACCCAGTAGAACCCTGCGCAATGACCGTAATGCCTGGGTCTACCATCAGAGCTAAGATGACATGGAAAAACTAATTGACCGCATTAGCTATTTAGATACTATTATACTCACTGGTGGAATTCCCATCTTCACGCGTAGTGCCATGAAATCCTTCCGTTTGTACCGGTCATTCTCTCTCACACACACACACACAGGTCCAATAACAATCGCCTTTCAGTTGTATTTTACAAGTCTCCCCGTGTAGGTAAACACACCACATATAGTTCAGTTGTCGCCAGACTTGGAACAGCTGAAGTCGGAAAGTAGTAGTTGTACGTCAGCACTCAGGAATCACTCTGTCGCCTCACTACTATTCCGCTTGCAGCACTAACAATGACGTCACTTTCCAATGATCATGAAGAAACCTTAAAAAAATAAAAGCCCACATTTCAACACGTTGCAAGGTGAACAACTAAATCAAAATAAACCATTTTTAATCCGTGTCGATTTTTGTGTTTATAAGCAAATGCAAGACGGAATTTGGGGTTCTTCGGCTGGCCCCATAAAATGACATTTTTGTTGTTCCAGGTAGAACCCTTTTCCTTACATGGAACCCCAAAGGGTTCTACCTGGAACCCTCAAAAGTTTGACCTGGAACCAATGTTCGCTCTTTTTTTCAGCACTGAGCAAATGTAAAGGTCTGCTGAGCGCAAACTTGGATGTTGTGAAAATTCTGTGTAACTTCCAGTTCGCGTTTACTGTGAACACTGAGGCTGTACCTGCTTTAAATTAAAACTAACAGTGGCCAAGCAGGCTACTGTGGCTATTTGATTATAACGTAGACCTACCAAAGTTGCCTACCATTAAAAACAATGGAGAAAATGCATCCCATAACATTTTAACATGGAAATAGCTGTTATATCAATCAGCCTACAGAAGCAGACAATGTGTGGTTTTCAATATAGGCCAACATTCCATGAGACTTAAGGGGGGAAAAAAAACATGCAGGGCTTCACATTAACCCGTTTATCCACTTGTGCAACAGACAAGGAGGTGGCTGAAAATGGTGTTTGATGCAAGAAAACAATTTACCAAATAAAAAGCATTATTATTCCCATACCATTATTACAGAGAGAAATACAAATTACGCTGCCCTCTGCCTGTTGGCTATTTAGTTGATTCAAGCCGATCTCAAAATAAAACATTGCCCCTTTTAGACAGAAAAAAAGCTCTTTACCTGACTGGCTTTTCAAAGATGTCTAGAAATGTATACGTTTTGTGCTCTTGAAGGAAGCAATCACTCCCCTATTGCTGACTACAAAGTGTACATATATAACTGGGCTAATAACTTGCTGACTAGCAAAGGATATGAACAAACTGTTCACACGTGGCTACACGCAGCTCTCTTTGATCTCAAAACAAACTAATCTCCTCACGACCACGAAAACACAGTCCAGCTCAAAGTAAATGGCACAGTTCCATATATGGCAATGGTTCATTTGCATATAGGCCTACTGCAGTTCTGATTGGTAGTGAGGGACACCTATGCCTCGTAAGGGATAGTTTTGCGTCAATGCAATAGAATTCCACTCCAATGTGTTTTGCCTACAACACAATCTCATACGTCGGAAGTTTACATACACTTAGGTTGGAGTCATTAAAACTCGTTTTTCAACCACTCCACACATTTCTTGATAACAAACTATAGTTTTGGCAAGTCAGTTAGGACATCTACTTTGTGCAAGACACAGGTAATTTTTTCAACAATTGTTTACAGACAGATTATATCACATATAATTCATTGTATCACAATTCCTGTGAGTTTACATACACTAAGTTGACTGTGCCTTTAAACAGCTTGGAAAATTGCATAAAATTATATCATGGCTTTTAGAAGCTTCTGATTGGCTAATTGACATCATTTGAGTCAATTGGAGGTGTACCTGTGGATGTATTTCAAGGCCTAACTTCAAACTCAGTGCCTCTATGCTTGACATCATGGGAAAATCAAAAGAAGTCAGCCAAGACCCCCAGACCTCCACAAGTCTGCTTCATCCTTGGGAGCAATTTCCAAATGCCTGAAGGTACCATGTTCATCTGTACAAACAATAGTGCGCAAGTATAAACACCATGGGACCACGCAGCCATCATACCGCTCAGGAAGGAGTCACGTTCTGTCTCCTAGAGATGAACGTACTTTGGTGCGAAAAGTACAACTCAATCCCAGAACAACAGCAAAGAACCTTGTGAAGATGCTGGAGGAAACCGGTACAAAGGTATCGATATCCACAGTAAAACAAGTCCTATATCAACATAACCTGAAAGGCCACTCAGCAAGGAAGAAGCCACTGCTCCAAAACTGCCATTAAAAAAGCGAGACTTTGGTTTGCAACTGCACATGGGGACAAAGATCGTACTTTTTAGAGAAATGTCCCCTGGTCTGATGAAACAAAAATAGAAAGTTTTGCCTATAATGACATTGTTTTTTTTTGAGGAAAAAGGGGGAGGCGATGAACACCAACACCAAGCCGATGAACACCATTCCAATTGTGAAGCACGGGGGTGGCAGCATCATGTTGTGTAGGTGCTTTGCTGCAGGAGGGACTGGTGCACTTCACAAAATAGATGGCTTCATGAGGAGCAAAATTATGTGGATATTTTGAAGCAACATCTTAAGACATCAGTTAAAGTTAAAGCTTGGTCGCAAATGGGTCTTCCAAATGGACAATGACCTCAAGCATACTTCCAAAGTTGTGGCAAAATGGCTTAAGGACAACAAAGTCAAGGTATTGGAGTGGCTATCACAAAGCCCTGGCCTCAATCCTATAGAACATTTGTGGGCAGAACTGAAAAAGCATGTGTGAGCAAGGAGGCCTACAAACCTGATTCAGTTAAACCAGCTCTGTCAGGATGAATGGGCCAAAATTCACCCAATTTATTGTGAGAAGCTTGTGGAAGGCTACCCGAAACATTTGACCCAAGTTAAACAATTTAAAGGAAATGCTACCAAATCGTAATTGAGTGAATGTAAACTTCTGTCCCACTGGGAATGTGATGAAAGAAATAAAAGCTGAAATAAATAATTCTCTCTACAATTATTCCGACATTTCACATTCTTAAAATACTCAGATTAAATGTCCGGAATTGTGAAAAACTGAGTTTAAATGTAGTTGGCTAAGGTGTATGTAAACTTCCGACTTCAACTGTGCATAGTTTGTTTTGGTATGTTGCATTGAAAGTGGCTAATATTGCATTGATTTGTTCAGAATTGCCACAGTAACGGGGAAACGTTGATAGCGTTAACAGGGGAAAACTCTAGAAAGTTAAATTCAATATTGTGCTTCTCTCTGTGGGCTCATATTTCTTCTGCATGGCAGTCCCAAAGGAGCTGCTCGGCAGTCCCAAAGGAGCTGCTCGGCAGTCCCGCTACTGCGCAGCATGAGAGCAGTTTAGAGGGAACCTGGAATTCTATGGGGACAGCCATACAACCCTTTGGGAACCCTTTTTTTCTCTCCAAAGAGTGTAGATCTCTACAAACCAAATGATGTTCTGAATGGTTGGTGATTACTCAGTCTTTCTTTGACATATTTTTATTTTAATTTTACCTTTATTTAACCAGGCAAGTCAGTTAAGAACACATTCTTATTTTCAATGATGGCCTTGGAACAGTGGGTTAACTGCCTGTTCAGGGGCAGAACGACAGATTTGTACCTTGTCAGCTCGGGGGTTTGAACTCGCAACCTTCCGGTTACTAGTCCAACGCTCTAACCACTAGGCTACCCTGCCGAATGGAAACCTGCATGTTATATTCATTCCAGTTGAATAAATTAGTTGACTGTTTGTATTGAAAATCAGTTTGAAAAACTGAGGTGAAAAGGAGAATGGAGTGAGACTTTGTTTAAAAAAATATATTTCCCTGTTTATTTCCAGCGTGTAATAAACAACCATCCCATACTAGACTTCCATGCACTCGTGCCTTGCCCTAATGGAGGGGCCAAGTAACAATCATTAGTCGTTTTTTTGAAAGAGTTGAGTGTGGACAGTGTTGCTGGGTATTTAGACCTCAGTCCCCCATGAAATAACACCATACAGTTTCAACAGACTGAGTACTCTCAACCACACGTTCACATCGGCAACTGGAACAGGTTTTTTCTCTCTACAAGCAAATATGTCATTCATATGCAGTGTATTGCATTGCAGTGAATGGAGGGGCTGGCAGTGTAGCCTAGTGGTTAGAGCATTGGACTAGTAACTGAAAGGTTGCAAGTTCAAATCCCCAAGCTGACAAGTTACAAAATCTGTCGTTCTGCCCCTGGACAGGCAGTTAACCCACTGTTCCTGGGCCGTCATTGAAAATAAGAATTTGTTCTTAACTGACTTGCCTAGTAAAATAAAGGTAATAAATAAAATATAAAAAAACGTTTCCCTTGCCCAATAGACCAATTCAAGTTATGTAGACTATTGAGTAATAACAATTCCAATATTAAAACAAAAAGTACGTAAAACTATCTTTCTAGGGGGACTCTTATTTAAAAAATAATAATAGAAATCGTGCTGCCCTCCGTCCACCAAATATGGTAGTGAGAGTAAGTCCATGAACGTTGGAACTCGGTGAAAACGTGCAGACGTTATGCAAATTTTCTCATCGATGAAACATCTGATATCAATAAAAAATAAAAATACCAAAAGTAGAATCTGTTACGAACATAGTGGACTAAGTTTATTAGACTTTTTAAACATTTTAATTCCATTGTTTAGGAGTGCAAAGTTGAATTGAGTTTGTGCACACACGCACCTCAAATAGGAAGCGTTCCCTAACGGAAATGTGCAAATACGTGCAACAACGCACCAATAGCATCACGCTAGATCGTGCTTTGCTTTGGCTACTTCCTTGCTTTTTCTGACCACAATGCCTTCTTTGTTCCCACGGTAAACGACACAGATGAACGATATTGGGTTAGTTATATATTTCTTTGTACCGGAGACTGTTAAAAAAAAACATGTTTTCACCAACATCACATGCGCACTAGCACTAACATTTTAATGGCCGATTTTAAAGGCGAGACTAACTAATCTACAAATCATCTTGCATCATTAATAACTACTCAATATTGTTTGTTGATCAGTCAGCCGGTCACAATTTACCCATGAAACATAACAGGTTTGATGCACGAGAACACAGCCAATATCTTTGCCTGTGAGTGATAACAGAATGGCGTTCGTGACGATTATTTGAATATTTCAATGAATGTTTTGTGCACAAAGGTGACAACGAAAGAGTTTTACTAGGAATTTTCTTATCTGACTTTCAATGTGGCCTAAAGTGGGGAGGATGTGTGTCTAGTAATGTCTGGAATGGTATCAAGCACATCAAACGCATGGTTCAAATGTGTTTGATACCGTTCCATTCACCCCAATTCCAGCCATCCTCCCCTTACCAGCCTCCTGTGATGCAGACACCTTTGCAATTAGCTCCACCGTTTAGCGAAAATAGCATTAATGTAATAACCTTATAAGATGCCTTTTCAAGGCAAAAGCAGAGCGGGGTACACATCATACCTATATCGTATTGTTAAACTAAGTGCATGCTCTTCAACCGATCGCTGCCCACTCCCTCCCGCCCGTCCAGCATCACTACTCTGGATGGTTCTGACTTAGAATATGTGGACAACTACAAATACCTGGGTGTCTGGTTAGACTGTAAACTCTCCTTCCAGACTCACATTAAGCATCTCCAATCCAAAATTAAATCTAGAATCGGCTTCCTATTTCACAAACAAAGCCTCCTTCACTCATGCCGCCAAACATACCCTCGTAAAACTGACTATCCTACTGATCCTTGACTTCGGTGATGTCATTTACAAAATAGCCCCCAACACTACTCAGACTACATCCAGTTTGCTATCACAGTGCCATCTGTTTTATCACCAAAGCCCCATATACTACCCACCACTGCGACCTGTATGCTCTCGTTGGCTGGCCCTAACTACATATCCGTCGCCAAACCCACTGGCTCCAGGTCATCTATAAGTCTTTGCTAGGTAAAGCTCCACCTTATCTCAACTCACTGGTCACCATAGCAACACCCACCTGTAGCACGAGCTCCAGCAGGTATGTTTCACTGGTCACCATAGCAACACCCACCCGTAGCACGAGCTCCAGCAGGTATATTTCACTGGTCACCATAGCAACACCCACCCGTAGCACGAGCTCCAGCAGGTATATTTCACTGGTCACCATGGCAACACCCACCCGTAGCACGAGCTCCAGCAGGTATGTTTCACTGGTCACCATAGCAACACCCACCCGTAGCACGAGCTCCAGCAGGTATATTTCACTGGTCATCCCCAAAGCCAACACTTCCAGTTCTCTGCTGCCAATGACTGGAACGAATTGCAAAAATCATTGAAGTTGGAGACTTATATCTCCCTCACTAACTTTCAGCATCAGCTGTCAGAGCAGCTTACTGATCACCGTACCGGTACATAGCCAATCTGTAAATAGCCCACCCAACTACCTCATCCCAATATTGTTACTTACCCTCTTGCTCTTTTGCACCCCAGTATCTCTACTTGCGCATCTGCATCTTGTTGTATGTGTCGAACTGCTTTGCTTCATATCGGCCAGGTCCCAGTTGCAAATGAGAACTTGTTCTTAACTGGCCTACCTGGTTAAATAAAGGTGAAATAAAAAAATGAAGAAATGCAACTCAATGCAGGGCCTTGTCCGAGTCAGAAATCACACCCTATTCCCTATATAGTGCACTACTATAGCACCCTATTCTCTATACACTATAGAAAACGCTGGTCGAAAGTAGTGCGCTCTATAGGGACTATGGTGCCTTCTGGGACTTCCCCATCGTGTTCATGACCATGAAACGTCACCGATAGCCAATGTTAAATTCCTTTTAAAATATACTATTTAACCATGTGATCAATCCTGTGGGACTTTCAGGAAAAAAATAGCCTATAGACATGTTAAGACCCCTATCATAACAGGACTATTCCCAACGTAGTTCAAGACACATTGAGGCTCTGGAATTATATTTTTAATACAAAAATGTAACAAAAAGGTGCAAGAATCACTCCGCCATTTCCCGGTTGCTAAAATTCTTATAGTTCCCTTATTTTCAGTTTGTGACAAAAGAAGAAATGTGGAGTGGAGAGAATCATTGTACAATCTGTCTGTTCAATCAACTAAAATATTGTATTTTTCAGCTGTTTGAAGCTGCTGTACAAATCCCAAAGTAAAAGACGCAAAAACTCAACTTAAACGAGGAGCAAAGAAATATCACACAAACTCAGCAAAAAATAAACAAAATAAATTATAATAAATAAAGATGTCATCGCAAAATGATTGCGCTTCCAACCTCAGCAAAAAAATAAACGTCCTCTCACTGTCAACTGTGTTTATTTTCAGCAAACTTAAACATGTGTAAATATTTGTATGAACATAACAATTTTCAACAACTGAGACATAAACTGAACAAGTTCCACAGACATGTGACTACAAGAAATGGAATTATGTGTCCCCGAACAAAGGGGGGTCAAAATCAACAGTAACAGTCAGTATCTGGTGTGGCCACCAGCTGCATTAAGTACTGCAGTGCATCACATGGACTGCACCAGATTTGCCAGTTCTTGCTATGCTTATTTATTTTATCTTGTGTCCTTGACCATTTGTACATTGTTAAAACACTGTATATATATATATATATATGACATTTGTAATGTCTTTATCGTTTTGAAACTTCTGTATGTGTGATGTTTACTGTTAATTTTTGTTTATTTCACTTTATATATTCACTTTATATATCATCTACCTTACTTGCTTTGGCAATGTTAACACATGTTTCCCATGCCAATAAAGCCCTTGAATTGAATTGTTACCCCACTCTTCCACCAAGGCACCTGCAAGTTCCCAGACATTTCTGGGGGGAATGGCCCTAGCCCTCACCCTCCGATCCAATGGGTCCCAGATGTACTCAATGGGATTGAGATCCGGGCTCTTCGCTGGCAATGGCAGAACACTGACATTCCTGTCTTGCAGGAAATCACGCACAGAACAAGCAGTATGGCTGGTGGCATTGTCATGCTGGAGGGTCATGTCAGGATGAGCCTGCAGGAAGGGTACCACATGAGGGAGGAGGATGTCTTCCCTGTAACGCACAGCATTGAGATTGTCATTGCAGGCAATCTCAGTCTGATGTGACCCTCCACCTCCAAATCGATCCCGCTCCAGTGTACAGGCCTCGGTGTAACGCTCATTCCTTTGACGATAAACCGCGACTCGTCAGTGAAGAGCACTTTTTGCTAGTCCTGTCTGGTCCAGCAATGGTGGATTTGTGCCCATAGGGTGACGTTGTTGCCGGTGATGTCTGGTGAGGACCTACCTTACAACAGGCCTACAAGCCCTCAGTCCAGCCTCTCTCAGCCTATTGCGGACAGTCTGAGCACTGATGGAGGGATTGTGCGTTCCTGGTGTAACTCGGGCAGTTGTTGTTGCCATCCTGTACCTGTCCCACAGGTGTGTTCGGATGTACCGACCCTGTGCATGTGTTGTTACGTGATCTGCCACTGCGAGGACGACCAGCTGTCCGTCCTGTAGCGCTGTCTTAGGCGTTGCAATTTATTGCCCTGGCCACATCTGCAGTCCTCATGCCTCCTTGCAGCATGTCTAAGGCACGTTCACACAGATGGGCAGGGACCCTGGGCATCTTTTTTTTCAGAGTCAGTAGAAATGCCTCTTTAGTGTCCTATGCTTTCATAACTGTGACCATAATTACCTACCGTCTGTAAGCTGTTAGTGTCTTAACGACCCTTCCACAGGTGCATGTTCATGAATTGTTTATGGTTCATTGAACAAGCATTGGGAAACAGTGTTTAAACCCTTTACACTGAAGATCTGTGAAGTTATTTGGATTTTTATGAATTATCTTTGAAAAACAGGGTCCTGAAAAAGGGACGTTTATTTTGCTGCAGAGTTTAGGACAGATTTACCGCTTCTTAGACTTGCTTTCAATGAGAATGGCAAATCTATAACACACATTTCTATGTGAATTTGGTCAGAGTCGCCCCAAAAAGTTTCATATTGCCGCTTTAAGCAAGACCACAGAAACATGCAGATCCCAAATGGCACCTATTCCCTATAGGGCCCCACAGTGGACCAGGGTTCCCTACAGGTCACTATATAGGGAATAGGGTGCCATTTCAGACAAACACACAGTATCTGAACCATTCAATGTTAGCTTAAACAAGCAAATCACCACACATAATAAAAACACAGCAAACAAACTATTCATGATCACAGATTTATTTGGTTTTTAATAAACAGGAGAAATATATATTTTTGTATAAGACGAGTGATGTCTGGCAGGGCTGGGACCCGTTGACACCCTACAGTAGGGCCTAGACCGGGACCCGTTGACATCCTACAGTAGGGCCTAGACCGGGACCCGTTGACACCCTACAGTAGGGCCTAGACCGGGACCCGTTGACACCCTACAGTAGGGCCTAGACCGGGACCCGTTGACACCCTACAGTAGGGCCCTAGACCGGGACCCGTTGACACCCTACAGTAGGGCCGACCGGGACCCGTTGACACCCTACAGTAGGGCCTAGACCGGGACCCGTTGACACCCTACAGTAGGGCCTAGACCGGGACCCGTTGACACCCTACAGTAGGGCCTAGACCCGGACCCCTACAGTTGACACCCTACACCCTACAGTAGGGCCCCTAGGGCCGGGACCCGTTGACACCCTACAGTAGGGCCTAGACCGGGACCCCTACAGTTGACATCCCCTACAGTAGGGCCTAGACCGGGACCCGTTGACACCCTACCCCGGGACAGTAGGGCCCTAGACCCCTACAGGGGCCTACCCCCTACAGTAGGGCCTTGACACCCTACAGTAGGGCCTAGACCCGGACACCCTACAGTAGGGCCTAGACGGGACCCGTTGACACCCTACAGTAGGGCCTAGACCGGGACCCGTGACACCCTACAGTAGGGCCTAGACCGGGACCCGTTGACACCCTACAGTAGGGCCTAGACCGGGACCCGTTGACACCCTACAGTAGGGCCTAGACCGGGACCCGTTGACACCCTACAGTAGGGCCTAGACCGGGACCCGTTGACACCCTACAGTAGGGCCTAGACCGGGACCCGTTGACATCCTACAGTAGGGGCCTAGACCGGGACCCGTTGACACCCTACCTAGTAGGGGCCTAGACCGGGACCCGTTGACACCCTACAGTAGGGCCTTGACACCCTACAGTAGGGCCGGGACCCGTTGACACCCTACAGTAGGGGGACACCCTGACACCCGTTGACACCCTACAGTAGGGCCTAGACCGGGACCCGTTGACATCCTACAGTAGGGCCTAGACCGGGACCCGTTGACATCCTACAGTAGGGCCTAGACCCCGGGACCCGTTGACATCCTACAGTAGGGCCTAGACCGGGACCCGACATCCTACAGTAGGGCCTGACCGGGACCCGTTGACATCCTACAGTAGGGCCGGGACCCGTTGACATCCTACAGTAGGGCCTAGGGACCCGTTGACATCCTACAGTAGGGCCTAGACCGGGACCCGTTGACATCCTACAGTAGGGCCTAGACCGGGACCCGTTGACATCCTACAGTAGGGCCTAGACCGGGACCCGTTGACATCCTACAGTAGGGCCTAGACCGGGACCCGTTGACATCCTACAGTAGGGCCTAGACCGGGACCCGTTGACATCCTACAGTAGGGCCTAGACCGGGACCCGTTGACATCCTACAGTAGGGCCTAGACCGGGACCCGTTGACATCCTACAGTAGACCGGCCCGTTGACATCCTACAGTAGGGCCGGGACCCGTTGACATCCTACAGTAGGGCCTAGACCGGGACCCGTTGACATCCTACAGTAGGGCCTAGACCGGCCTCCTACAGACCTAGACCGGGACCCGTTGACATCCTACAGTAGGGCCCCGGGACCCGTTGACATGACATCCCTACAGTAGGGCCTAGACCGGGACCCGTTGACATCCTACAGTAGGGCCTAGACCGGGACCCGTTGACATCCTACAGTAGGGCCTAGACCGGGACCCATCCTACAGTTGACACCCGTCCCTACAGTAGGGCCTAGACCGGGACCCGTTGACATCCTACAGTAGGGCCTACCCGTTGACATCCTACAGTAGGGCCTAGACCGGGACCCGTTGACATCCTACAGTAGGGCCTAGACCGGGACCCGTTGACATCCTACAGTAGGGCCTAGACCGGGACCCGTTGACATCCTACAGTAGGGCCTAGACCGGGACCCGTTGACATCCTACAGTAGGGCCTAGACCGGGACCCGACATCCTGACATCCTACAGTAGGGCCTAGAGACCCTACAGGGACCCCGGGACCCGTTGACATCCTACAGTAGGGCCTAGACCGGGACCCGTTGACATCCTACAGTAGGGCCTGACATCCTACAGTAGGGCCTAGACCGGGACCCGTTGACATCCTACAGTAGGGCCTAGACCGGGACCCGTTGACATCCTACAGTAGGGCCTAGACCGGGACCCGTTGACATCCTACAGTAGGGCCTAGACCGGGACCCGTTGACATCCTACAGTAGGGCCTAGACCGGGACCCGTTGACATCCTACAGTAGGGCCTAGACCGGGACCCGTTGACATCCTACAGTAGGGCCTAGACCGGGACCCGTTGACATCCTACAGTAGGGCCTAGACCGGGACCCCTACAGTTGACATCCTACAGTAGGGCCTAGACCGGGACCCGACCTACACCGGGACCCGTTGACATCCTACAGTAGGGCCTAGAGGGTAGGGCCTAGACCGGATCCTACATCCTAGGGCCCGTTGACATCCTACAGTAGGGCCTAGACCGGGACCCGTTGACATCCTACAGTAGGGCCTACATCCTACAGTAGGGCCGGGACCCGTTGACATCCTACAGTAAGGCCTAGACCGGGACCCGTTGACATCCTACAGTAGGGCCTAGACCGGGACCCGTTGACACCCTACAGTAAGACCTAGACCTTCATGTCTGATAGATGTACTGATAGTAAATTGGGCCTCCCAAACGGCACCGCCATTGCTCTAATCAAAACGTAGTGCACTAGACAGGGGGTCATTCTGGATGGAGTACTTGGTGCTCTAGTCAGTCAGTGAATGTAGACATTAATAGGATTGCCTGTTAAAATACGAGACATGGATTGCTGTGTTACAGTTGGTGGTGGTTGGTTGGTATACTGGCGCCGTACCAAAATGGTCAACTATTCTCAACTACATTGTACACTACTTTTGACTAAAATTCCCGATGGGGCCTGGTTAAAAGTAGTGAAGAGGGAGCCATTTGGGACAACACCAGTTTGATTTGTCTTGAGGCTAAAATACTGGACAATGTTGTTCCTTCAACAGCAGTTGTGGCGAGAGAGAGCGCGAGAGAGAGGGGAGGTCTGGGGTGTACTGAGGCCATGTGAGAGAGAGAGAGAGAGAGGAGGTCTGGGGTGTACTGAGGCCATGTGAGAGAGAGAGAGAGGAGGTCTGGGGTGTACTGAGGCCATGTGAGAGAGAGAGAGAGAGAGGAGGTCTGGGGTGTACTGAGGCCATGAGAGAGAGAGAGAGAGGAGGTCTGGGGTGTACTGAGGCCATGTGAGAGAGAGAGAGAGGTCTGGGGTGTACTGAGGCCATGAGAGAGAGAGAGAATAAGAATGGTGACTGCTCTGACACCCATCTGTTCTCCATGATAGATTCTGTAAGTCATGCTACAGCTTACTGAACAGATCCCAGTTTGAGTCCACACGATAGAAAGGTGTGTACTGGTTAGCAGATAGGTTATTGGGGGGGTTCCCAGTGGTTCTGAATAGATGGTACTGAGGAAGGGCAGAGGGTACTGGGTAAAAAGGGCCTGAAGTTGGATTCATTAGTTGGCTTCATTCTTTGACGCTTCATCAAAGTTTTCTACAAGATCTGTGGAGAGAGAGAGGAGAGAGAGGAGACAGGAGAGAGAGAGAGGAGAGAGAGATGCATGTAAATCTTCAGGAAAGTACCATTCAGTCATTTAGCAGAAACTCTAATTCAAAACTACTTCCAACAGGTAGACCATCATTCTGCCCCTCTACCAGCATCATAATCACCCCAGAGAGAGCATGATGCCGTCATTTTAACAACAAAGCCGTGTGTCGTGAGAAACAATACCTGGAACATCGTCCTCCTCTTCAATATCTTCTGGTTTGCTGATCGACATCGCTTTGTTGTCAAGTACTGAAATCGGGAAAGAGAAGAAAAAGAGGGTAAAAAATAAGATATTTTATTCTTGAACAAGGTGTGAGGCAACTGCAACTGCCCGGCCTGAGGCTGCGCAACTGCCCGGCCTGAGGCTGCGCAACTGCCCGGCCTGAGGATGCGCAACTGCCCGGCCTGAGGATGCGCAACTGCCCGGCCTGAGGATGCGCAACTGCCCGGCCTGAGGATGCGCAACTGCCCGGCCTGAGGATGCGCAACTGCCCGGCCTGAGGATGCGCAACTGCCCGGCCTGAGGATGCGCAACTGCCCGGCCTGAGGATCGAGGGAAGGATGATCGGAGCAAAGTACAGAGAGATCCTTGATGAAAACCTGCATCAGAGCGCTCAGGACCTCAGACTGGGGGGGGACTCAGCCAAGACAATGCAAGAGTGGCTTTGGGATAAGTCTCTGAAAGTCAGTGAGTGGCCCAGCCAGAGCTGGAACCCAATCTAACATCTCTGGAGAGACCTGACAATAGCTGTGCAGCAACGCTCCCCATCCAATCTGACAGAGCTTGAGAAGATCTGCAGAGGGAGAAACTCCCCAAATCCAGGTGTGCCAAGCTTGTAGCGTCATACCCAAGAAGACTTGAGGCTGTAATCACTGCCAAAGGTGCTTCAACAAGTACTGAGTAAAGGGTCTGAATACTTAAGTAAAATGTGATATTTCTGATTTTTTATTTTAATAACTTAGCTACAATTTCTAAAAACATGTTTTTGCTTTATCATTATGGGGTATTTTGTGCAAATTCATGAGGGGGGAAAAGAAACGGTCTGTAAACTTAACAAAATGTAGAGAAAATTCAAGTGGTCTTGAATACATTCCTAATGCAGTGAGCCCACTACACCCACCTTGGCGTGGGAACTGCTCTGCCAGTTTGCGAAGGCTGGTGAAGCTGTCTGCCCCCAGCTGGCTGAGGATGCCTGGGAGCATCTCTGTCAGCTGTTTGTTCTCTGCATGGCCTGTGATGGCAAACGTGTTGGCGGACAGAGAGGCCTGCACCTTGGGGTTGTTGAAGTGGATCACTGTGCCATCGTACTTTATCATGTTCACCTGGTGGGGGATAGAGACATGGGGTTTAGAAAAGCATTCTGCACGACAATGTTTCCGGAACGTTCAGATAGAAATATGCTATGAAGAACAAATCGTGCTTTTCTGACATTACATTTACATTTAAGTCATTTAGCAGACGCTCTTATCCAGAGCGACTGAAGAAGAACCATCCACGTCAGCTCTATTAGAGGAATTTCTATGGCAACTGAACAGGGCCCAGATTGGATTGGAAAAAAAAAAAAAAGGTGTCAGCGATATTTGACCGTAGATTGTCACAGGACAAGCCATCTACCTATCTAATCATTTCAGAGAACAAGCGGTTGTTGACCCTATTCCCGAGACTTTCAGATCTACATTTGATGCCGAAGGAAGGGGAGAGGCTAAGAGTTGATTTAGTTGACATGCTCAGTGTGAAGATCAGTCAACTCAATTTCTCCTTTAAAAAAATAAATAAATAAATATTGTAATGACTTGCCTCCTCAATCCCAGCGATGTTGTTCACTGCCAGTTTCTTCAAGGAGCTCTGGAGTTTTTTGTCGTCGGCCGTCGCGGTTCTGTGAACCACCTTCTTCTTCCTGCGAGCTGTTCCCTGAGGACAACAGCGTCACAACACGTTTTTTTTTATTCCAGTGGGACGAAGTACAAACATTTACCTGGAGCAAACTGCAGATAACTGGGTTATTTGAAATAGTCAATAATAGAATTATTTTTTTAGCAACAAAACAAAAGAAAAAATGTATTTACAATCTGTAGAAACGATATGAATAGAAGGGATCAGAACTTTAGAAATCGTCAGTTAGAATATTTGGCAAAAAGAAAAATACATTTTAAAATAGTTATGTTCGTAAAAAATATATATAGTATGTATATGCTGGAAGTAGAAGCCTAAGTGTTATTGTTCATTAGTTTACTTCAATTAAGTGAAGGGTGGTAGGTTTGGTAGAAAACAATAAAATATATACACAGTACCAGTCGAAAGATTATACACCAACTCATTGCTTTTCCTTTACTTCGACTATTTCCTACATTGTAGAATACTACTGAAGACATCAAAACGATGAAATAGTGTTAAATGAAGTGTAAATTCAAAACATATATTTTATATATTTGAGATTCTTCAAAGTAGCCACCTTGACGACAGCTTTGCACACACTTGGCATTCTCTCAACCAGCTTCATGAGGTAGTCACCTGGAATGCATTTCAATTGACAGGTGCGCCTTGTTAAAAGTTACATTTGTGGAATTTCTTTCCTTCTTAATGTGTTTGAGCCAATCAGGTGTGTTGTGACAAGGTAGGGGGGCATACAGAACATAGACCTATTTGGTAAAATACCAAATCCATATTATGGCAAAGAGAAATGACAGTCCATCACTTTAAGACATGAAGGTCAATCAATCCGGAACATTTAAAGAACTTTGAAAGTTTCTTCAAGTGCAGTCGCAAAAACCATCAAGCGCTATGATGAACCTGTCTCTCCACAGGAAAAGAAGACCCAGAGTTACTTCTGCTGCAGAGGATAAGTTCATTAGAGTTAAACCAACCTCGGAAATTTCAGCCCAAATAAATGCATGAGAGCTCAAGTAACAGACACATCTCAACATCAACTGTTCAGAGGAGACTGTGTGAATCAGGCCTTCGTGGTCCAATTGCTGCAAAGAAACCACTACTGAAGGACACCAATAAGAAGAAGAGACTTGCTTGTGAACCGTGAATAGGAATGGAGGTGACCAATGAAACGTCATGTTAGAACCTCTGAATGCAACAGATGGAATCTCCTGCACATTGGTTTGGACTCAGCACCACGGTAACATATCAGGTCTTCACCCAAATACTTATTTACCATCTCAAGCCAGTACAATGGATGTATGAACTAATTTACCAGCTATAGAAGGGAGAAAATGGCAGAAATACTATAAAAACAGCCACTGAAGCATTTATGTTACTATAAATGTGATCTTTCTTCACTATTTGTATTCACAAATACGAGTGAAATACTCACACTGTGGCGCCGTGACCACCCGCCAACGTGGCTGCTGAAACACTAACATGCTGACCACGTGGCTGCTGAAACACTAACATGCTGACCACGTGGCTGCTGAAACACTAACATGCTGACCACGTGGCTGCTGAAACACACCTAACATGCTGACCACGTGGTTGCTGAAACACACCTAACATGCACCACGTGAAACACACCTAACATGCTGACCACGTGGCTGAAACACACCTTAACATGCTGACCACGTGGCCGCTGAAACACACCTTAACATGCTGACCACGTGCTGACCACGTGAAACACACCTAACATGCTGACCACGTGGCCGCTGAAACACACCTAACATGCTGACCACGTGGCCGCTGAAACACACCTAACATGCTGACCACGTGGCCGCTGAAACACACCTAACATGCTGACCACGTGGCCGCTGAAACACACCTAACATGCTGACCACGTGGCCGCTGAAACACACCTAACATGCTGACCACGTGGCTGCTGAAACACACCTAACATGCTGACCACGTGGCTGCTGAAACACACCTAACATGCTGACCACACCGCTTCGCGAGTGATGCAAAATACATTATTCAATCATTGCATCCACACTGTTCACGAGCGTCTGCGTAGCCAGGCACTAAAACAGAACTTCTTTCTATTTGTGACGGTTCATGTGCTGCAAGTCCCTCCTTTCTCAACTCCTCATTTGTTTTTAGGAGCAAATTACCCACGCGGGTGATTTAAAAACAAACTGAGGTCCACACGCCAGTCCAGTTGGTGGTGATGCACCTTAAAGGTGGTTGTCAACCGCCACATAAAGACTGAAGTAGAAGCCTGGAAGGAGGAGAGATGACTAGAAAAAGATTCGGTTTCCCCTTTAATTTGTGGATCAATTGTCGGAGAAGAGGACCTTGTGCATTTCAGGTAAAATAACAACCCAATGTTTATATCCCAGGACAAATTAGCTAGCAACAGCAAGCAAGCTTGCGAAATTTCCATAAATATTTAATGCTTTTCTACCTGTCCCCAAATTAATATGGCTGGTTAAGAGTTTGTTTTGATATTTCAACATGTGTCCTGATCACGTCTGACGTGGGTGGACAAAAACCAACACGTGCACATTTGCGTACATACGTGCCTGGTCTAGTCAGCGCCTCAGCCGCCAATGACAAAAATCAACACACATTTGGCAGGTGGTAAATTTAGGCCACACCAATAGTGCCATCTTGCTGTGGAGAGGAGACACAACGAGGCCCTTACCAAACAGTAAGAGACAAAGCCATGGGCCCCACAGCCAGGCCGGATGGGCCAAAGAATCTGCTCATAATAGGAGTAATGTGCTCAGGGGGAAACATGACTGCCAGTTGCTTTGACAAGTCTAAAGCCTTTCAACCAAACACACAGGCAGTTAATAAGCTACTCAACTGCTGCCCTCAACCCTGCACATTCCCAGATATGGAAGGGACTACAATTTAGTCATGCCTGTATCAAAACAAAAATGTAGATTTTAATAGTTGAGATGATAGTAGTTACCTTTCCACCTATCCGGACCTGGGCCTGAAGTTTGGCGAGTTTCTCTTGGTTCATGGCTTTATCTGGAAAAGAGGAACGTGGATGAGTTCTCGTCACACAATATTCTCATGAATTAACAAATGACAAATTAAAAACAAAAAAAAGCAATCTCACTGGATGAATGTAATCAGCTTCAGGTTTATCCTGAACCACCGTGGAAGCTGTTAATGGACCTAGCTATAAACTAGACACCAGTTGAGTTATCCATCTAGTTTACTAGACAACACATTTTTCATTGCAGTGTTTTCCAGACAATCATCAGGTGTTACATTCCTAAAGGACTGACTATTCAAAACAAATCATGCCTGTCAGCCAAAACACACACAGATGAATAGTTAGCTAGTTAACTAGCTTTGTTAATGACATGGTCTAACGCTAGTCATAATAATGTAGCTCACGTTAACTATCTAGCTGTCATTTAGTCAGTTAACCATTTCATTTTCCTGACGAGGTAGCTAGTTATCTAAATGTTACTGCATAAAGCCATAGCTAAGTAAGACAACGTGGATATTGTTCCCTAGCTAGCATTGTAAACACAGTAGGCTCGGTTGCTCAAAGCAAACCGAAAACAACGGATACTGTTTTCGGGCTGTGGTCTTTTGTTTGTTTTGTCGTTTATACCGTAGTCCATAGCTCTAGTTGTTAAAAATAAAGTATTTACCTGTGTAAAGAGAGAGTCCGTAATTTGATTGATCTGTCCTAAAGCCACAACACCTTCATCCACAGGGGTTCACAGCAGAACAGGAAGTGGCTCACAGCAAGAGAGACCACGCGGTTGGCGCTGATGGCGAATCTCACCACGTGTCTTTTCTCTCGAGTGTTGGGTGAATTCCAGGCAGTGTCGTTTTGGTTGCGTGTGTCATTTTTAGCAGATGAGATTTTAATTGATTGATTTAATGTATTAGCTTGATCACTTTAAACACATACAGATTTATAGGCACAACATGAACGCCATTTGTACTACAGCTGCCTGCAATGTGTTTCTGAAGAGAAATCGACCGTTTGTGCCAATGTTGTATATGGAGAAATGAGTGATTTCGTCTTGTTGTGGTTCATATCACATTTGTATGTTTGTTGTTGTTGCATGAATAACCAGGTTTCCACCCAATTGGCGACATTCTAAAATCCGCATAAAATCGTGCATTTTCCCACCAGAGATTTGTTTCCATTGGTGATCAAATTGACTTGTTGCTCCAGACTATAGTATGTGTGTGATGACAACCTGCACATTAGAAATAGCTTTGGCGGTTAAATAACCATGAACCGAATAAAAAAAATTCAAGTTAAATGGGTTTCCATCGCATTTAACTCTACTGATGGTTTTCTTACAAAAAAAGGTTTGCTTTAAATAGCGAGTGTGCTCACGATCATATCACCAGAATAAGACCCTCGATATTTATTGGAAAGCAGCATCTCGCTCATCACCTTTCACTTTCACCATCCTGTAAAGTTATTGTACAGTTTATTTCACCCATGCTTTCCGGGGGTATAGTGGGATGACGTCATCGGATGATTCCACGTTCACTTTGATATTATGGCTATTATATCAATATTTGCGCATAAAAAGCGTTTCCACCGCCATTTCTCGTATTATCATCCCACCTATTAATTCAATTAAATCCCACCTAGTATTTTGTTTAGTCGACATTTGGTAATATTTGTTAAGTTTCCCAACAAAATGTGCTGCTTCCATCAAGCCTGTCATTACATTTTTTTTATCCGACATGAACTTTACTGGCATAAAAATGTTGGATGGAAACATGGTCTTAATACACTCAGTGGTTCCCAACCTTTTCCGGTTACTGTAACAGCAACTGAATTCTGCTCTGCCTGAAGGACCCCTGAAGTACCCCCTCTTGTGCATTTTAATGGAAGGTCTATGGTCTCACGAGTATTCTCAATTACTCCCTGATAGGCCTTGTACCCCTGGTTGGGAACCATTGAACTACATGACCAAAAGTATGTGGACACCTACCCGTCAAACATCTCATTCCAAAATCATGGGCATTAATATGGAGTTGGTCCCCCTTTGTTGCTATAACAGCCTCCACTCTTCTGGGAAGGCTTTCCACTAGATGTTGGAACATTGCTGCTATAACAGCCTCCACTCTTCTGGGAAGGCTTTCCACTAGATGTTGGATCATTGCTGTGGGGACTTGCTTCCATTCAGCCACAAGAGCATTCGTGAGGTCAGGCACTGATGTTAGGTGATTTAGGCCTGGCTCACAGTCAGCGTTCCAATTCATCCTAAAGGTGTTCAACAGGGTTGAGGCCAGGGCTCTGTGCAGGCCAGTCAAGTTATTCCACGCCGATCTCCGACAAACCATTTCTGTATGGACCTTGCTTTGTGCATGGGGGTATTGTCATGCTGAAAGAGGAAAGGGCCTTCCCCCAAACTGTTGCTACAAAGTTGGAAGCACAGAATTGTCTTTAATGTCATTGTATGCTGTAGCGTTAAGATTTCCCTTCACTGGAACTAAGAGTACAAGCCCAAACCATGATACACAGGCTGTATCACAACCGGCCGTGATTGGGAGTCCCATAGGGCGGTGCACAATTGGCCCAGCGTCATCTGGGTTTGGTTTGCTGAGTTAAAAAAATAAAAAATAAATTAAAGACAAAAAAAAAACACGTCCCAGACCATTATTCATCCTCCACCAAACTTTACAGTTGGCGCTATGCATTGGGACAGGTAGCTTCCTCCTGTCATCTGCCAAACCCAGATTTGTCCATCGGACTGACAAATGTTGAAGCGTGATTCAGAGAGTCCAATGGCGGCGAGATTTACACCACTCAAGCAGACACTTGGCATTGCGCATGGTGATCTTAGGCTTGTGTGCGGCTGCTCGACCATGGAAACCCATTTCATGAAGCTCCCGACGAACAGTTCTTGTGCTGACGTTGCTTCCAGAAGTAGTTTGGAACTCGGTAGTGAGTGTTGCAACCGAGGACAGACCATTTTTACAGGCTACGAACTTCAACACCGTTCTGTGAGCTTGTGTGGCCTTCCACATCGTGGCTGAGCAGTTGTTGCTCCTAGAAATTTCCAATTCACAATAACAAGAATAAAAATAATGCAGTCGATCGGGGCAGCTCGAGCAGGGCAGAAATTTGATATACTGACTTGTTGGAAAGGTGGCATCCTATGATGGTGCCACGTTGAAAGTCTCTGAGCTCTTCAGTAAGATACTGAGATACAGTGCCTTTAGAAATTATTCACACCCCTTGGCTTTTTCCATATTTAAGTTGTGTTACAGCCTGAATTTAAAATGGATTGAATTTAGATTTTTTTTGTCACTGACCTATACACAATACCGCATAATGTAAAAGTGGAATCATGTTTTTTTTAAGTTTAAAAATGATTAAAACATGAAAAGCTGAAATGCATTGAGTCAATAAGTATGCAAGCTTAAATACGTTCATGAGTAAAAATGTGCTTAAAAAACACAGATTCAACCACAAAGACCAAGGTTTTCCAATGCCTCGCAAAAAAGGACACCTATTGGTAGATTAAAAAATATATATTTTTAACCTTTATTTGACTAGACAAGTCAGTTAATTAAGAACAAATTCTTATTTACAATGACGGCCTACCCCGGTCAACACTGGGCCAATTGTGCGACACCCTATGGGACTCCCAATCATGGCCGGTTGTGATACAGCCTGGAATCGAACCAGGGTGTCTGTAGTGACGCTTCTACCACTAAGATGCAGTACCTTAGACCACTGCGACCACTCGGGGAGCCCACTTTTTTTTTAAGCTGACATTGAATATCCCTTTTGAGCATGGTGAAGTTATTAATTACATTTTGGATGGTGTATCAATACACCCAGTAACTACAAAGGGGTCCTTCCTAACTCAGTTGTTGTAGAGGAAGGAAATCATTCAGGGATTTTTTCCATGAGGCCAATGGTGACTTTAAAAACAGCTACAGAGTTTAATGGTTGTGATAGGAGAAAACTGAGGATGGATCAACAAAAATGTAGTTACTCCACAATACTAACCTAATTGACAGATGTGGCAAAGAAATGAACCTTTTTGTCCTAAATACAAAACACATTACAGAGTACAACTCTCCATATTTTCAAGCATAGTGATGGCTACATCATGTTATGGGTATGCTTGTAATTGTTAAGGACTGGGGAGTTTTTCAGGATAAAAAGAAATGGAAAGACCTGGCTCAGTCTGCTATCCACCTAACACTGGGAGATGAATTCACCTTTCAGCAGGACAATAACCTAAAACAAAAGGTCAAATCTACACTGGAGTTGCTTTCCAAGAAGACTATGAATGTTCCTGAGTGGCCTCGTTACAGTTTTGACTTAAACCTACTTAAAAATCTATGGCAAGACTTGAAAATGGTTGTCTAGTAATGATCAACAACCAATTTGACAAAGCTTGAAGGATTTTGAAAGAAATAATGGGTAAATGTTGCACAATCCAGGTGTGGGCAACTCTTAGAGACTTACCCAGAAATACAAAGGTGCTTCAACAAAGTATTGACTCAGAGGTGTGAATGCCCCTCCCTACCTTCGGGCAATGTTCAAACCTAACCCGAGCACTCCGTTCTGCCACCTCAGGTCTCTTGACTCTCCCACCCCTGCGGGAGGGCAGCTCCCGCTCAGCCCAGTCCAAACTGTTCTCTGCCCTGGCACTCCAACGGTGGAACCAGCTTCCCCCTGAAGCTAGGACAACAGAGTCCCTGCCCATCTTCTGAAAACATCTTCAACCCTACTTCTTCAAACAGTGTCTTAAATAATCCTCTGTCACAGCACTTGCACTTGACCCTCCCCCCTTTCTAACTCTGACTCTACTGATAGCTACTTTGAGGAAAAATGTACTTTCTATGCCTGTGATATGTGGTTGTTCCACCTAGCTACAGTTGTCCAACCAAGCTACAGTTGTCCCACCAAGCTACAATTGTCCCACCTAGCTACAGTTGTTCCACCTAGCTACAGTTGTCCAACCTCGCTACAGTTGTCCCACCGAGCTAGAGTTGTCCCACCTAGCTAGAGTTGTCCCACCTAGCTACAGGTGTCCCACCTAGCTACAGTTGTCCCACCGAGCTAGAGTTGTCCCACCGAGCTAGAGTTGTCCCACCTAGCTACAGGTGTCCCACCTAGCTACAGTTGTCCCACCTAGCTACAGTTGTCCAACCTCGCTACAGTTGTCCCACCGAGCTACAGTTGTCCCACCTAGCTACAGGTGTCCCACCTAGCTACAGTTGTCCCACCTAGTTAAGTCGGAAGTTTACCAACACCTTAGCCAAATACAAGGCCATCAGACTGTTAAACAGCCATCACTAACATTGAGTGGCTGCTGCCAACATACTGACTCAAATCTATAGCCACTTTAATAATAACAAATTGGATGTAATAAATGTATCACAAGTCACTTTATATAATGTTTACATACCCTACATTACTCATCTCATATGTATATACTGTACTCTATACCATCTATTGCCTCTTGCCTATGCCGTTCAGCCATCACTCATTCATATATATTTATATGTACATATTCTTATTCATTCCTTTACACGTGTGTATAAGGTAGTTGTGAAATTGTTTGATTACTCAGATATTACTGCATGGTCGGAACTAGAAGCACAAGCATTTCGCTACACTAGCATTAACATCTGCTAACCATGTGTATGTGACAAATACATTTGATTTAAACTGTTTTTCACAATTCCTGACATTTAATCCAAGTAAAAATTCCATCTTAGGTCAGTTAGGATCACCACTTTATTTTAAGAATGTGAAATGGCAGAATAATAGTAGAGAGAATGATTTATTTCAGCTTTTTCATTGTTTAACTTGGGTCAAACATTTTGGGTAGCCTTCCACAAGCTTCCCACAATAAGTCAGGTGAATTTTAGCCCATTCCTCCTGACAGTGCTGGTGTAACTTAGTCAGGTTTATGAGCCTCCTTGCTCACACATGGGTTTCAGTTCTACCCACAAATGTTCCATGGGATTGAAGTCAGGGCTTTGTGATGGCCACTCCAATACCTTGACTTTGTTGTCCTTAAGCCATTTTGCCACAACTTTGGAAGTATGCTTGGGGTCGTTGTCCATTTGGAAGACCCATTTGCGACCAGGCTTTAACTTCCTGACTGATGTCTTGAGATGTTGCTTCAATATATCCACATCATTTTTGTTCCTCATGAAGCCCTCTATTTTGTGAAGTGCACCAGTTCCTTCTGCAGCAAAGCACCCTCACAACATGATGCTGCCACCCCCGTGCTCCAGGTTGGGATGGTGTTCTTCAGCTTGCAAGCCTTTCCTTTTCCCTCCAAACACAACAATGGTCATTATGGCCAAACAGTTTTATTTTTGTTTCATCAGACCAGAGGACATTTCTTCCAAAAATACTGTCTTTGTCCCCATGTGCAGTGGCAAATCGTAGTCTGGCTTTTTTATGGTCGTTTTGGAGCAGTGGCTTCTTCCTTGCTGAGCGGCCTTTCAGGTTATGTCAATATAGGACTCGTTTTACTGTGGATATAGATACTTTTGTACCGGTTTCCTCCAGCATCTTCACAAGGTCATTTGCTGTTGTTCTGGGATTGATTTGCACTTTTTACACCAAAGTACGTTCATCTCTAGGGGACAGAACGCGTCTCCTTCCTGAGCGGTATGACGGCTGCATGGTCCCATGGTGTTTATACTTGTGTACTATTGTTTGTACAGATGAACGTGGTACCATCAGGCGTTTGGAAATGGCTCCCAAAGATGAACCAGTTTTTTCTGAGGTCTTGGCTGATTTCTTTTCATTTTCCCATGATGTCAAGCAAAGAGGTACTTTGAAGTTTGAAGGTACGCCTTGAAATACATCCACAGGTACACCTCCAATTGACTCAAATGATGTCAATTAGCCTATCAGAAGCTTCTGAAGCCATGATATCATTTTCTGAAATTTTCCAAGCTGTTTAAAGGCACAGTCAACTTGGTGTATGGAAACATCTGACTCACTGGAATTGTGATACAGTGAATTATAAGTGAAATAATCTGTCTGTAAACAATTGTTGGAAAAATGACTTGTGTCTTGCACAAGGTATATGTCCTAACCGACTTGCCAAAACTATAGTTTGTTAACAAGACATTTGTGGAGTGGTTGAAAAACCAGTTTTAATGACTCCAACCTAAGTGTATGTAAACGTCCGACTTCAACTGAATATCTTAACATGAATACACAAACTGTAAATCGCTCTGGACTAGAGTGTCTGCCAAGTGACTAAAATGTAAAAATGTAAATGTGAATAGTTATTTAAATTATATGTTTCTGTAAGTTATTTTCAATAAATTAACTAAAATTTCTAAAAACATGTTTCACTTTGTCAATCGAATCAAATTGTATTTGTCAGTGCGCTGAATACAACAAGCGTAGCCCGAACCGTGAAATGCTTACTTTACACGCCCTTAACCAGTAATGCTTACTTTACAAGCCCTTAACCAGCAATGCAGTTTTTAGACAATAGTTAAGAAAATATTTCCTAAATAAACTAAAGAAGAATAAAAAATTAAAAAATAGTAACACAATAGAATAACAATAATGAGGCTATAATATACCGGTACCGAGTCAATGTGCGGGGGTACAGGTTAGTCGAGGTAATTTGTACATATAGGTAGGCATAGATAATTAACAGCGAGAAGCAGTAGTGTAAAAACAAAAGGGAGGAGGGAGGGTCAATGTAAATAGCCCGGGTGGCCATTTTATTAATTGTTCAGCAGTTTTATGGCTTGGGGTTAGAAGCTGTTAGGGAGCCTTTTGGACCGAAACTGGGCACTCGCTCCGGTACCGCTTGCCGTGCGGTAGCAGAGAGAACAGTTTATGACTTGGGTGACTGGAGTCTTTTTGGGCCTGAACATTGTGGGTTATTGTGTGTAGACGGGCGAGAAAAAAATTATATTGAATCCGTTTTGAATTTAGACTATAACAAACATTTTTGGACTAAGACAAGGTGAATGAATACTTTCTGACGGCACTGCAGACTGTACAAAGAAGAAACGAGGACTTGTATTTTGAAGTTCGAACCGCTCCACTTCAACTCACTTTTTCCTGTTCGTCACTAGTTAACACAGCCACAAAGTCATAAACCCGCCTATTTTTTTAATATGTTTTATTACAATTAAAATATTATTTTAAACCTAATCCTAACAACCAAACGGTTGACTTTATGTCCAACCCTAACCTTAAAAGCCAAAATGCTAAACAAAATATATATTTTCTTATAGCCAATTTAGATTTTGTTGCTATGGTAACTGGTGGAAACCCTTTTTCCTATCCAACCGAACATCACTTCCGGTGTATTTCACCGTGCGCGCTCTTCGTTTGTTGGAAGAAAGGCCGACACAGCTACAAATATGCAGTCTCCTCTTGTCAACATCGCTTTGTTGTCCTCTTATGTTTTATTTTCTCTGACTCATATTCAGAAGGTTGCAGCTGAGGCGAATGCGAGAGGTAAGACAGTCAAATGTAGCTTCGGTGGTAGCTCTGAAAACTAACGCTATTGTAACAATCATCAGGTCATGCTAACAAGATTCTTGCTTGCTAGCTGTTTGAGGGTCGTCACTAGTTACCACATCCACAAAGTCATACTTATGTCTAAACTCCGCCTATATTGAACATGTATCTAACTAAAATCTTATTTTGAACCAAACCTTAACCATACTGCTAACCTTATGCCAAATTCTATCTTAAATTAAGACCAAAACGAATTTTTGTTTACATTAGTTTTTTGACGATCGAGCCAATTCTGACTTTGTGGCTGTGGTAAATAGTAACAACCCAGTTTGAGTTATCTAACTTTTAAAGCTTTATCAGCTTTGTGTTGTCGACGACACAATGTCTCGCCCATAGGCCACCTGTATATTGCAAACAAACCTCACCCATGTCTCATTGGGTGTGGTAATCTGATTTATCATGCTGTAGTAATAGACATTTATTTTTAGTATTACATTGTTATTGTGTTCAAGAACCGCATTTCACGTGACTTCGAAAATTGAAACAATGAATTGGTATATACAGCCATAATTGGTATACAGACTAAGGCCTGCAAAATCTTGTACATGTTACTTACAAGACAGAATGTTGAATAAAATTACATACAAATGTAGTCTACCAGTTGTCTGTACTGGTTGTCCTTCAGCTGCTCGAAATTTGACATAAAATATCCACAGGAATGTATTATTTACCTGACCTTTTAGAGAGCTGGTAGGGAGGTACTGTATATGATTTGGTAAAGTTAGAATATTGTATATAAAACTATCATCAATAGCTATTGAACCAAGCATGCCATGACAATGTTATATTTGGAATCAGGGGAGGATATTAAAAAATAAGTTTTGAGCAGTTGGACACACCGCAAAGACAACCGGTAGAGTATGTTTTTAAAATGTAATTTTATTAAACATTATGGCTTGTAATGAACATATACACAATTTTACTTTCGGGCTGTATATATCAATGAATTGGTTATTACAGCCTGATTAATCAGACTGTAATGTGGCTTGCCCAATAATGTACTGAAGGATCCTAATGTTACTGCTTATAGTCCAAGGATCTTACCGGTTGCGTTTCGAGACTCATTTTTAAACGTGACTCGATTCCTAATTACGGTACGGCTCTAAAAACATAAAGCCCTCTACTTTGTCCATATCACATCAAAATATTTTCACAAATGCTAAATACACACTGTCTTGAAACCCATTTTTAATACAGTGTTTTTCCAGTGATGACACGTTTGTGGCGTCAGTCTTCTGTTTACACACAGAGACTCACATGGCTTATCAACACAAGTAGTCTTCTGTCTGTTTTCCATAAACCATAAACAAATTCTTATTTACAGTGACGGCCTTCCCCGGCCAAACCCAGGTGATGCTGGGCCGATTGTGCGACGCCCTATGTATGGGAATCCCAATCACGGGTGGTTGTGATACAGCTTGGAATCAAACCAGGGTCTGGAGTGATGCCTCTAGCACTGCAACAATTTCAAATATTTTTCAGAGTTACAGTTCATATGAGGAAATCATTCAATTGAAATAAATTCATTAGGTCCTAATCTATGGATTTCACATGACTGGGGATACAGATAACGTAAACAAAAACCAGTCAGTATCTGGTGTGACCATTTGCCTCATGCAGCGCAACACATCTCCTTCACATAGAGTTGATCAGGCTGCTGATTGTGGCCTGTGGAATGTTGTCCCACTCCTCTACAATGGCTGTGTGAAGTAGCTGGATATTGGTGGGAACTGGAACACACTGTCGATCCAGAGCATCCCAAACATGCTCAATGGGTGACATGTCTGGTGAGGATGCAGGCCACGGAAGAACTGGGACATTTTCAGCTCCCAGGAATTGTGTACAGATCCTCGCAACATGGGGCCATGTATTATCATGCTGAAACATGAGGTGATGAATGGAACGACAATGGGCCTCGGGATCTCATCACGGGATTCAAATTGCCATCAATAAAATGCAGCTGTGCGTATTGGTACAGTTTGAAACCAGGATTCATCTGTGAAGATCACACTTCTCCAGCGTGCCAGTGGCCATCCAAGGTGTGCATTTGCCAACTGAAATCAGTTAAGACACAGAACTGCAGTCAGGTCAAGACCTTGGTGACGACAAGCACCCCGAGACGGTTTCTGACATAAATTCTAAGGTCGTGCAAACCCACAGTTTCATCAGCTGTCCGGGTGGCTGGTCTCGGACGATCCCGCAGGTGAAAGTGTCTGTTCTGAAAGCATTAGCTGCAGACATGTAGAGTTAAGTGTCCACTCCTATTCAATCAATCCCAGCTAGTTGTGAGACTTACCAAATGATGCTGCCAATGTCCAGTGTGAAATCTATAGTCAAATCCTGCACTGTAGCAAGCTGTCCAGCTAATGTCCACTTGTTACTAAAATATCCATAAATGATAGACAAGCTTGCCATGGTTTTGCACTAGCTAGCTAGCAAAGATGCACAGTGAACATGCCATGTTACCTGGCTAGTCTCTTAACAGGATAGCCTTCTAAAAAAAAGTCACTTCATTTTGTTGTCAAAAGACATGCATTGTCCAGACATGCATTGTCCATGCATCTGGGCTGCCTGTCAGACTAACCATTTAATGTGTATTCGTTGATGACACGTTACCAAGGCGACGGAACGCAGTAGTCAGATGAGGCGATTTTCAAACGTTAGATAATGCTTCTTAAAGATGAGCATTAAAACAATCAAATAATTATTAGAATCTGAGCTGTATTGCACATAATATTAAACAGCATATAAAGATGCGAAATAAGCCAGGTGCAGAAATGTATTATTTAGGCTATGGTATTTATTTCAAGGCTATAGCCTTCAAAGAAATGCATTGAGAAGCATTTGCGAGTGTGACACACTAGGCCGGTGGGCACAAAGTGCTCAGCATTTAAACATTTTAGTTGCATTAAATAATCTATGCATTGCACAACCTGACCAAACTCGTTTATGAAAATGAATTTAAAATGAGCACTAAATTACATTGAGTTTAATTTGTATTTAATTCTAAGTAAATCACAGACTAAATGTCTATATGCCATACAGGACCATTCAGGGCAATACAACATGACTGACTTAATGCCATACAGGACCATTCAGGGCAATACAACATGACTGACTTAATGCCATACAGGACCATTCAGGGCAATACAACATGACTGATGACTTAATGCCATACAGGACCATTCAGTGCAATTAAGTCAGTCAATTAAAGTCAGTCATGTTGTATTGCCCTGAATGGTCCTGTATGGCATTAAGTCAGTCATGTTGTATTGCCCTGAATGGTCCTGTATGGCATTAAATCAGTCATGTTGTATTGCCCTGAATGGTCCTGTATGGCATTAAGTCATCAGTCATGTTGTATTGCCCTGAATGGTCCTGTATGGCATTAAGTCATCAGTCATGTTGTATTGCCCTGAATGGTCCTGTATGGCATTAAGTCATCAGTCATGTTGTATTGCCCTGAATGGTCCTGTATGGCATTAAGTCATCAGTCATGTTGTATTGCCCTGAATGGTCCTGTATGGCATTAAGTCATCAGTCATGTTGTAGTAATGCATGTTGTTTATAAGGTGTGAATTGGAGATGGCATTCTGTCAGTCGCTATTGACTATCTCAATTTATCTTCTTCATGCAGTCTATAACAGTGCCATCTGTTTTGTCACCAAAGCCCCATACACTACCCACCATTGCGACCTGTACGCTCTCGTTGGTTGGCCCTCGCTTCATACTCGTCGCCAAACCCACTGGCTCCAGGTCATCTACAAGTCTCTGCTAAGTAAAGCCCTGCCTTTTCTCAGCTCACTGGTCACCATAGCAGCACCCACTCGTAGCACGCGCTCCAGAAGGTATATCTCACTAGTTACCCCCAAAGCCAATTCCTCCTTTGGTTGTCTTTCCTTCCAGTTCTCTGCTGCCCATGACTGGAACGAACTGCAAAAATCTCTGAAGCTGGAGACTCCTATCTCCCTCACTAACTTTAAGCACCAGCTGTCAGCTCACAGATCACTGCACCTGTACATAGCCCATCTGTAGACAGCCCACCTATCTACCCACCTCATTCCCATACTGGTATTTATCTATTTATTTATTTTGCTCCTTTGCACCCCAGTATCTCTACCTGCACATTCATCTTCTGCCGCTCTACCATTCCAGTGTTTAATTGCTATATTGTAATTACTTCACCACCATGGCCTATTTATTTCCTTAGTGGGGGCTGGCTCTAACGTGTGTGTGTGTGTCCTCGGCTCAGGGTCTTCATCTCCTGGCCAACGCCACCTCTTCTCTTTCTCTCCTGTCATCTGCCTCATGCCTCTCTCCTGTGTCTGTGTCTGTGCCTCATAGTTCCCCTGTGAAACCTGTAAGGGAGACCGTAGAGATTCATGTTTGCTAAAGTTCCAAGGGTCAAGTATTGAAACAAACACCATGCAAGAGGGTGTGTGTAAGAAAGCAATGGTGTGCTATGTTATTCACAGTGTGTTATTGATTAGGGCCGGGACGATATCAGTATCGTGGCAAGGAAGACCACACCAAGCGGGCTTGACTTCTCTAAGAAAATAAAACATCAATCTGTTGTCACGTGTATTTATTTTCCACGCTAAAGCGCCTAGTATTTGACACACAGCAGGTTTTTAAAGGACCGAAGACCTGACTGCTTCGGGTTTATTTTTGCCATGGAAAATATTCACTGCATGACCAAAAGTATGTGGACACCTGCTTGTCCCAATGTCTCATTCCAACATCATGGGTATTACTATGGAGTTGGTCCCCCCTTTGCTGCTATAACAGCCTCCACTCTCCTGGGAAGGCTTTCCACTAGATGTTGGAACATTTCTGCTATAACAGCCTCCACTCTTCTGGGAAGGCTTTCCACTAGATGTTTGAACATTGCTGCTATAACAGCCTCCACTCTTCTGGGAAGGCTTTCCACTAGATGTTGGAACATTGCTGCTATAACAGCCTCCACTCTTCTGGGAAGGCTTTCCACTAGATGTTGGAACATTGCTGCTATAACAGCCTCCACTCTTCTGGGAAGGCTTTCCACTAGATGTTGGAACATTGCTGCTATAACAGCCTCCACTCTTCTGGGAAGGCTTGCCACTTGGTATGGGGACTTGCTTCCATTCAGCCACGAGCATTAGTGAGGTCAGGCACTCTCTAATTTCACCATGCAGCGATATCAACAAAGTAGAATTTTTTTAAATGGAAACTTTATCTGAAACCTAGTTAGTTTGGCTACAATGTTCATAGTACACAAACCAACCTGCAGTCATATTATCAGCATAGTAAAATCAAGTTACCGGAAACAAAGCATGAAAGATTCACTGTGTTCAGTTCCCAGCAATGATCCCCTCGTTTCTTTCAGCGAAGATAAAAGACCCACCCCATGTCCTAGTTAACCAGTTACGTAAACAGCCTGACACAATAACTTGACACTATCGAATGTGATTCTCCTCCCAGGGTTCGGAGACAACATCCACTGGAGGAGTCTGGACGATGGGAAGAAGGAGGCAGAGGCCAGGTGAGGATGATAAGTAAACCCCCTGTTATAAACACTTCTCTGGAAGAGTGAATGGGGTTGTATTCACTAGGAACCAAATGGAAGCAAACTTGTTTTTGAGTCTAAAGTTTACAGTGCGAGAAATGTTTTTGCCCCATGTCCCGACTAATGAATGTATTCCCCTTACAAGATAGATGTCAGTTGTATGGAACCATTGGGGGAGTTTTGTGGCCAGTACTTTAAACACGATGCCTTTTGTTCTCTTCACAGTGGTCTACCACTGATGGTTATCATTCACAAGACCTGGTGTGGAGCCTGCAAAGGTAAAGACCTTAGTCTTAAATATAAATCAGGTTATTATTATTACCTTGCACAATGAAGCCATCATCACGTTCAGTTCTCTGCCTCCAGCTCTGAAGCCCAAATTCGCCGAGTCCAAGGAGATCTCTGAGCTGGCTCACAACTTTGTCATGGTCAACCTGGAGGTGAGGATAATGGACTGTGTAACAAAATTTAAAAAAAATAATACCCATCAAAATCTGTCAGTTTAAGCTCGAGGTTTTTTGCTGTTGTTGCATGGGCTGCATCCCAATCCGCCTTCCACACCTGCTTTGAAAGGTGGCAGAGTTAGAGCCGTGGTTGTCGGACGACGAGACCCCCCCCCCCAAAAAAACAAAAAACAAAACAAATGTCTTCTCACCAAAGTATGTAGCATCTGAACGGTATGACCACTCTATGGAAAAGGGAGACTCTCGCAAACACCATGTTGTTCTCTGTTTTGCTCTACGATCCCCACAAGTGTCACGAGACTCATCTGAAGGTAAACCCTATAAACCCGTATAAACAAATGAAGTATGAAGGTGCCGACAAAAATGAGGGGTTAAATATGTCCCAAAAATATATATATATTTCCTGAGCTTTCTTATTTATCCTAGTTGTAGGACAGACACTTCAAAAGCTTACTCCTTACGATACAGTTTTTTAAAAACGTTTTGTTGTTGTTGCCATTTATGAATGTTATTCTTTGTGTTTCTATGGGCCAAATGAAATATTTTCTACCTAAAGGGGTCCTGAAATGTACGTTGTGTTAAAGTAACCACACATACAGTGCATTCAGAAAGTATTCAGACCCCTTGACTTGTTTCATTTTGTTACGTTAATGCCTTATGTATTAAATTATTATTTTTCCTGTTCAATCTGCACACAGTATCCCAATGACAAAGCAAAAACAGGTTTTAAGAAATGTTTTAAAATGTATAAAAAATGAACGGATACGTAAATAAGGTAAGTATTCAGACCCTTTGCTATGAAACTCTACATTGAGTTCAGGTGCATCCTGTTTCCATTGATCATCCTTGAGATGTTTCTACAACTTGACTGGAGTCCACCTGTGGTAAATTCAGTTGAATGGACATGATTTGGAAAGGTACACACCTGTCTATATAAAGGTCCCACAGTTGACAGTGCACTTCAGAGCAAAAACCAAGCCATGAGGTTGGAATTGTCCGTAGGGCTCCAAGACAGGATTGAGTCGAGGCACAGATCTGGGGAAGGGTACTAAAACATTTCTGCAGCATTGAAAGTTCCTGAAGAACACCGTGGCCTCCATAATTCTTAAATGGGAGAAGTTTGGAACCACAAACTCTTCCTAGAGCTGGCCAACCCGCCAAACTGAGCAATCGGGGGAGAAGTGCCTTTGTCAGGGATGTGACCAAGAACCCTGCGGTCACTCTGAAAGAGGGAGAATGTTCCAGAAGGACAATCACCTCTGCAGCACTCCACCAATCAGGCCTTTATGGTAGAATGGCCAGACAGAAGCCACTCCTCAGTAAAAGGCACATGACAGCCCGCTTGGAGTTTGCCAAAAGGCACATAAAGACTCTCAGACCATGATGAAAAGAATATTTGGTCTGATGCAACCAAGATTTAACTTTTGGCCTGAATGCCAAACGTTATGTCTGGAGGAAACCTGACACCATCTCTACGGTGAAGCATGGGGATGGCAGCATCAAGCTGTGGGCATGTTTTTCAGTGGCAGGGACTGGGAGACTAGTCAGGATTGTGGGAAATATCAACGGAGAAAAGTACAGAGAGCTCCTTGACGAGAACCTGCTCCAGAGCGCTCAGGACCTCAGACTGGGTCGAAGGTTCACCTTCCAACAGAACAACAACCCTAAGATCAGAGCCAAGACAACGCCGGAGTGGCTTCGGGACAAGTCTCTGAATGTCCTTGAGTGGCCCAGCCAGAGCCCGGACTTGAACCTGATCGAACATCTCTGGAGAGACCTGAAAGTAGCTGTGCAGTGACGCTCCCCATCCAACCTAACAGGGCTTGAGAGGATCTGCAGAGAAGAATGGAGAAACTCCCCAAATACAGGTGTACCAAGCTTGTAGCGTCATACCCAAGAAGACTCGAGGCTGTAATCGCTGCCAAAGGTGCTTCAACAAAGTTCTGAGTAAAGGGTCTGAATGCTTATGTAAATGTGATATTTCAGGCCTCCTGAGTGGTGCAGCGGTTTAAGGTAGTGCTTGAGGCGTCACTACAGGTCCGGGTTCGATCCCAGGCTGTGTTGCAGCTGGCCCCATGAGGCGCATCATTGGCCCAGCATCGTCCAGTTAGGCCGGCCTGGATGTCCTTGTCCCATCTCGCTCTAGCGACTCCTGTGGCGGGCCGGGCGCAATGCACGCTGACACGGTCGCCAGTTGGATGGTGTTTCCTCCGACACAATGGTGCGGCTGACTTCCGGGTTAAGAGAGCAGCGTGTCAAGAAGCAGTGCGGCTTGGCAGGGTCGTGTTTCGGAGGACGCATGGCTGTTAACCTTCGCCTATCCCGAGTCCGTATGGGAGTTGCAGCGAAGGGACAAGACTGTACCTACCAATGTGGATATCACGAGAAAGGGGTAGAAAATACTAAGTGGAAAAAATATATTTTCATGGGGTATTGTGTGTAGATTGAGAGGGGGAAAAAATACTTAATCTATTTTAGAATAAGGCTGTAACGTAACAAAATGTGGATAAGTCTGAATACACTGTAGTGCAGGTCCCTATGTCACTACTATTATGAATTAATACTAAATGTTATGTTCTTAGGATGAGGAGGAGCCTAAAGATGAGGCATACAGTCCTGATGGTGGATACATCCCCAGGATAATGTTCCTAGGTAAGAACCCCTACAGTCCTGGTGGTGGAGACATCCCCAGGATACTGCTGCTAGGTAAGAACCCCTACAGTCCTGATGGTGGATACATCCCCAGGATAATGTTCCTAGGTAAGAACCCCTACAGTCCTGGTGGTGGAGACATCCCCAGGATACTGCTGCTAGGTAAGAACCCCTACAGTCCTGGTGGTGGAGACATCCCCAGGATACTGTTGCTAGGTAAGAACCCCTACAGTCCTGGTGGTGGAGACATCCCCAGGATACTGTTGCTAGGTAAGAACCCCTACAGTCCTGGTGGTGGAGACATCCCCAGGATACTGTTGCTAGGTAAGAACCCCTACAGTCCTGGTGGTGGAGACATCCCCAGGATACTGTTGCTAGGTAAGAACCCCTACAGTCCTGGTGGTGGAGACATCCCCAGGATACTGTTGCTAGGTAAGAACCCCTACAGTCCTGATGGTGGATACATCCCCAGGATACTGTTGCTAGGTAAGAACCCCTACAGTCCTGGTGGTGGATACATCCCCAGGATACTGTTGCTAGGTAAGAACCCCTACAGTCCTGGTGGTGGAGACATCCCCAGGATACTGTTGCTAGGTAAGAACCCCTACAGTCCTGGTGGTGGAGACATCCCCAGGACACTGCTCCTAGGTCTCTACATAAGTTATTCTTTGAGAGCCTACTAAAATTGTAGTTTTTTTTATTCATAATTTTCTGTGCCCCCAACCCCCATTTTTATGCTGTCTACATACCTGTTCCTTTCTACCCCATAGACCCCAGTGGTAAAGTCCACCCTGAGATCACCAACAAAAACGGAAACCCGAACTACAAGTACTTTTACAGCAATGCAGACCAAGGTGAGAATCACATATTATAGGTTGATGGTTGAATCATTGCAGTTCCTTGCTTAGGTCAATCTTCTGACTGCTCCTTTTCCCTCGTGTGTGTGTGTCTGTAGTTGTGTCTGCTATGAAACAAGCTCAGGAGAAGTTGACAGGAGATGCCTTCAGGACCCACATTGAAGACGAGCTGTAAGGTGGTAGGATAGGTGGGGAGAGAAAGGCTGCAGGATTCTACCCAAAGTGTCCACTCGTTCACTTCATGATCACATGCTTACTGCACTCCGAAGGCTTTTTAAACATAAGTGAGCAGGTGTACATTTCAGTGCTCTCTTTCCATCAGTGTGCATTAGGTTGATGCTTCCACTTTCTCTCCTCACCCTTAACCGGTTGAAAGTTACTGTCCAGAAACCAACTCTTGTAAAAACATTTTTGTTTTTGTTTCAGTACCTTACAATCCGTAAGACCACAACACTCTAGTTGTTTCAACTGTATAGTACTCGAGTGTGAATGAATGGGAGTCCCATCTTGGTCAACCAAAGCAAACCGTCCATCTGACACACAGGTGCACAAGTTTAGTTTCTCCATCTAACTTGTTTTTAATGGTAACCTTTTTGATTTAATCCATCCACATGTCGAAATTTAATTTGATGTTGAATACAGGCCATATAACAACTCTGTGGAAGTTGAACAGCTGGACCCATAAACTGTCCTGCATTTTAAAACACATGACTTCAGACGGTAAGAGTTCTCTTTCAGCGTTAACGTGCTTCCAACGGTTCATTTTTGAAACACTCGCTCTAGAGTTTCTCCTTTTTTTTTCATAGGGGATTTCTTTTAAAATCAGTATATCAATAAAATGTTGAATCCAGCCATTTTATCTGGGGCAAAATGTTCAATTGCTAAAAATGATTTTGCTTCGTGTGGACCCCCCTCCCCCAAAACGGGTCATAATTCTGAATGAGGAGACCAAACTGCTTTCTGTGAAGAATAGAAGGAACACGAGATGTACTGATAAGTCTTGTCATGCTGTATTTTATTTTTTACATGTATGTACACAGCCAAGTGTTAATAAAGTTTGCTGGGTGGAATGTTCTAGAATGTGCTGGGTGGAATGTTCTGGGGGAAGTTAATGTAGTATTTGTTTACACCAATATGACGACTTCAATACTCGTGCAAGTCGCGTGTGAAATGACAATTTAGCTAATGGTTATATCCAAAGCGACTTTGGGATCTATTCAATCTGGATCGTGAACTAGAATAAAAGGTGGTTTGCGACATCGCCTTTACATTTTGTATCTCGCCGTAACGCTTAACCTCTGATACGGCCGTAGTCATGCACCGACTGTATTCAGCCACGTACAGAAAACATGTATCTAACTTCTCCTGCTCAATCAACATGATATCTCTGTAGTTAATGAATAATGCAAAACACTCAGCTAGAGAATAGTACATTTTATTTGTTTTGTCTAACAGTGATCCCTTAAGTATTTCTATAAAACACTGAAGCTGTGTTCAGTAGTAAACCTCTCTAAAACAACTCAATACACATACTACAGTAAGAATTCATTACTATTCAGTGTGTCAATTCAATCTACAGTGGGTTCTTTCAACAGTGTCAGACATTTTGAATTGCAATTGACCACGAAGTGACACTTTTCAAGATTTCTATCGAATTCCAATCTTGAGATTTGTATAAAACATTTTCCAGCTTAAAATAAATGAACGTTTATTTGAACGAATAAATAAACAAATAAGTATTTATTATAAGATAATTATATACTAAGCAGCCTGTACAAAACAAAATGCCACGAAGTGAAGGAATGTTAGCTGAAAGGTGGATCGGGATCCCACCTCACCCTCCATAGCTAGAATAAAAACGATTTAATTTTTCTGTAGGCTCTAAATAAACAGTCATCTGTGAGGCGTTGGAACATATGAAGACCATACAGCATATGTTTCTGATGGGGGGGATCTGCTGGTGCTTAAAACTCCACAGCAACATTAGAAGACAAATATAAAACGCCACGATGAACAGTAAGTATGTGATCATTAGTACATTGCAATTCACACCAGAAGGACTGATACAGACAGAGGTGTGTACCCTTTGTAACCTGTGGAAAAGGACAAGTAGTGCCCTATGTAGGGAATAGGGTGCCAAGTAGTGCACTATGTAGAGAATAGGGTGCCAAGTAGTGCCCTATGTAGGGAATAGGGTGCCAAGTAGTGCCCTATGTAGGGAATAGGGTGCCAAGTAGTGCCCTATGTAGGGAATAGGGTGCCAAGTAATGCACTATGAAAGGAAATAGGGTGCCCATTTGGGATGCATTCCAGAGAACTCGGTTGAGTGGGACATGACTGATCAATAAGTGATTGTCTTCGAGGGTGTATATAATAACAACAATAGGGGAATAAAATCGATAGTTGCATATCACAGTATTATTTTGGACCGTATTATGTAGATACTTTGACTCTAAGTATCGATTTTTAATTTTCAAAAGGTAGTGTTAGCTAGCGCTAGTCGGATGTACCTGCGCCATAATTCTGGTATTTTCCATCCTATAGTTTGTTCTCCATCTTTTAACATAGTGACCACTTATTTCTGTGACTGATTTAAAACTAATTTCCTCATTCTCTAGCTTGCCCTTCTGCAGCAGACATTTAGTGAGCAATATGTTCGGAACATCAAATTGGAATAAAATCACAGTATGGAATCGCAATGCGTGAGGTCCCTGGTAATTCCCACCCCTCATTCTCTACTGGCTGATATTTGTCCACTGGAACAGGGGTTGGTAGCCTGGTCCCAGATGTGTTTATGCTGTCTTGGACCAGGCTAGGTGATCTGGGTAATCAGTTAAAACATTAAAGACGTCCCTGTTTGGCATCTCCAATGGCGCCCCAGACGTCGAACACAAACTCGTCAGGGAAGGCAAAGTCTCCGAGAGCTTCGTCCAGAGCCATGGCAAACTCATCAGGGTTCTTCTTGTCCCGACCCACCTCCACCATGGTCGCCGCTAGAGAGTGGGGGAGGGAGCGGAGAGGAGTAGAGAGGATTTATCACAGATTCGAACAACTGCCTTCATGACCAATGTAACAGTGTAGCTTCCGTCACCGATTTGAAACGCTAATAGTGCGCACCACCGCTAACTAGGTAGCCATTTCCCATCGGTTACACCAACACCACCGCTAACTAGGTAGCCATTTCCCATCGGTTACACCAACACCACCGCTAACTAGGTAGCCATTTCACATTGGTTACACCAACACCACCGCTAACTAGCTAGCCATTTCCCATCGGTTACACCAACACCACCGCTAACTAGCTAGCCATTTCCCATCGGTTACACCAACACCACCGCTAACTAGTTAGCCATTTCACATCCGTTACACCAACATGTTTCTGTTTAAAGTAAACCAATGTGTATTCTGATCGTTTTCCGGTCAAGACATTAACGTAAATTAGACATGTCTACACTGCTTCTGAAATCCAATCCAACTGGATTTAAAAGGTTTATCAACTCACCCAGTTCTGTATCTCTGATACCCATGTAGCTCTCCAGTAAGTCATCCACCTTCTTCACGGCTTTCTCCTCGAACTCTGTCGGCTGGAAAGGAGAAACAGTGTGAGTACCAGAGAGAGAGGACCCTCCCCCACTGACCTTCTCTTAGCAACAGCGGGATCCAGACGTCCAGACGACTTAAGTAGACACTCACCACTTCCTCTACGGTAGCAGGTCCTTTGGCGCGCAGTCTCAGAGTCCCTCTCCCTGTCCCCAACTTATTCTCACTGGCCGGCTTGGCTCCCTTCGACCTCGGCTCCAGCATCTCTGTTCAGCACCAAAATAAAACGCTTCAGATCAACTCATCTAAACATCTTGTTGGGCTAGAATAAAAGCCTGCACACCCTACAAAGTTGAAGACCCTTCTACCTGAGGTCCATGCCCTCACCGACAACCAACTACTACAGGTCATCATTTGTATTTTATCTTTGTTTAACTAGGCAAGTCAGTTAAGAACACATTCTTATTTACAATGACAGCCAATCAGGGAACAGTGGGTTAACTGCCAGTGGGTTAACTGCCAGTGGGTTAACTATTCAGGGGCAGAACAACAGATTTGTACCTTGTCAGGTCAGGGATTTGATCCAGCAACCTTTCGGTTACTAGTCCAACGCTCTAACCACGAGGCTACGTGCCGCTAATGTAGCTTACATCTCTAGAAATGTTACTGAACATCCCCTGTCCACTCACCGAAGGACTTCATGGGCTCCACCAGTTTGAGGGTGAACTTCTGCTCCTTAGGCAGCTCCTTCAGCAAGCGAGCCACCTCGTAGTGACGTGTTCCCACAATGTTCTTCCCGTTGATGCACTCTATGTGGTCTCCAACAGAGATCACCTTCACCTTGTCCACCACACTGCCCTCCTTGATACGCTGTTGGGGGGACCGGGAGAGAGAGGGGTGAGAGAGAGAGATCACCTTCACCTTGTCCACCACACTGCCCTCCTTGATACGCTGTTGGGGGGACCGGGAGAGAGAGGGGTGAGAGAGAGAGAGAGGTCACCTGCCTTTGGCCTAAAGAGCAGGAACCTGGACTTCACAAAATAAATCAGAAATCTCAGTAAGACCAAAATAATGGTGTTCCAAAAAAAATTTCCATCTAGACACCGTTGTCCTAGAGCACATTAATAATTATACCTACCTCGGCATCAATACCACAGGTAACTTCCACAAAGCTGATCTGAGACAAAATGCAAGAAGGGCTTTCTATTTCAAATCGGTTCTAGAATCCATTCCCCTCTGTGGTTGTGAGGTCTGGAGTCAAAATGCAAGAAGGCCTTTCTATTTCAAATCAGTTCTAGAATCCATTACCCTCTGTGGTTGTGAGGTCTGGAGTCAAAATGCAAGAAGGGCTTTCTATTTCAAATCGGTTCTAGAATCCATTCCCCTCTGTGGTTGTGAGGTCTGGAGTCCGCTCACCAACCAAGAATTCACTCAAATGGGACAAACACCCAATTGAGACTGTCAGCTTTATGACCGACCAGGGCCCTTCAGAACCACAGTCAGCTTTATGACCGACCAGGTCCCTTCAGAACCACAGTCAGCTTTATGACCGACCAGGTCCCTTCAGAACCACAGTCAGCTTTATGACCGACCAGGGCCCTTCAGAACCACAGTCAGCTTTATGACCGACCAGGTCCCTTCAGAACCACAAATAGAACCAGCTTTATGACCGACCAGGGCCCTTCAGAACCACAGTCAGCTTTATGACCGACCAGGTCCCTTCAGAACCACAGTCAGCTTTATGACCGACCAGGTCCCTTCAGAACCACAAATAGAACCAGCTTTATGACCGACCAGGTCCCTTCAGAACCACAGTCAGCTTTATGACCGACCAGGGCCCTTCAGAACCACAGTCAGCTTTATGACCGACCAGGTCCCTTCAGAACCCCACAGTCAGCTTTATGACCGACCAGGTCCCTTCAGAACCACAAATAGAACCAGCTTTATGACCGACCAGGTCCCTTCAGAACCACAGTCAGCTTTATGACCGACCAGGTCCCTTCAGAACCACAAATAGAACCAGCTTTATGACCGACCAGGGCCCTTCAGAACCACAGTCAGCTTTATGACCGACCAGGTCCCTTCAGAACCACAGTCAGCTTTATGACCGACCAGGTCCCTTCAGAACCACAAATAGAACCAGCTTTATGACCGACCAGGGCCCTTCAGAACCACAGTCAGCTTTATGACCGACCAGGGCCCTTCAGAACCACAGTCAGCTTTATGACCGACCAGGTCCCTTCAGAACCACAGTCAGCTTTATGACCGACCAGGTCCCTTCAGAACCACAGTCAGCTTTATGACCGACCAGGTCCCTTCAGAACCACAAATAGAACCAGCTTTATGACCGACCAGGGCCCTTCAGAACCACAGTCAGCTTTATGACCGACCAGGTCCCTTCAGAACCACAAATAGAACCAGCTTTATGACCGACCAGGGCCCTTCAGAACCACAGTCAGCTTTATGACCGACCAGGGCCCTTCAGAACCACAGTCAGCTTTATGACCGACCAGCTGCCTTCAGAACCACAAATAGAACCAGCTTTATGACCGACCAGCTGCCTTCAGAACCACAGTCAGCTTTATGACCGACCAGGTCCCTTCAGAACCACAAATAGAGCCAGCTTTATGACCGACCAGGGCCCTTCAGAACCACAAATAGAACTAGCTTTATGACTGACCAGCTGCCTTCAGAACCACAAATAGAACCAGCTTTATGACCGACCAGCTGCCTTTAGAACCACAGTCAGCTTTATGACCGACCAGGTTCTTTCAGAACCACAATTAGCTTTATGACCGTCCAGGTCCCTTCAGAACCACATAAAACCAGCTTTATGACCGACCAGGTCCCTTCAGAACCACAGTCAGCTTTATGACCGACCAGGGCCCTTCAGAACCACAGTCAGCTTTATGACCGACCAGGTCCCTTCAGAACCACAAATAGAACCAGCTTTATGACCGACCAGGGCCCTTCAGAACCACAAATAGAACCAGCTTTATGACCGGCCAGGTCCCTTCAGAACCACAGTCAGCTTTATGACCGACCAGGTCCCTTCAGAACCACAGTCAGCTTTATGACCGACCAGGGCCCTTCAGAACCACAGTCAGCTTTATGACCGACCAGGTCCCTTCAGAACCACAAATAGAACCAGCTTTATGACCGACCAGGTCCCTTCAGAACCACAGTCAGCTTTATGACCGACCAGGTCCCTTCAGAACCACAGTCAGCTTTATGACCGACCAGGGCCCTTCAGAACCACAGTCAGCTTTATGACCGACCAGGTCCCTTCAGAACCACATAGAACCAGCTTTATGACCGACCAGGGCCCTTCAGAACCACAGTCAGCTTTATGACCGACCAGCTGCCTTCAGAACCACAAATAGAACCAGCTTTATGACCGACCAGCTGCCTTCAGAACCACAAATAGAACCAGCTTTATGACCGACAAGCTGCCTTCAGAACCACAAATAGAACCAGCTTTATGACCGACCAGCTGCCTTCAGAACCACAGTCAGCTTTATGACCGACCAGGTCCCTTCAGAACCACATAGAACCAGCTTTATGACCGACCAGGTCCCTTCAGAACCACAGTCAGCTTTATGACCGACCAGGTCCCTTCAGAACCACAGTCAGCTTTATGACCGACTAGGTCCCTTCAGAACCACAGTCAGCTTTATGACCGACCAGGTCCCTTCAGAACCACATAGAACCAGCTTTATGACCGACCAGGGCCCTTCAGAACCACAGTCAGCTTTATGACCGACCAGGTCCCTTCAGAACCACAGTCAGCTTTATGACCGACCAGGTCCCTTCAGAACCACAGTCAGCTTTATGACCGACCAGGTCCCTTCAGAACCACAGTCAGCTTTATGACCGACCAGGTCCCTTCAGAACCACATAGAACCAGCTTTATGACCGACCAGGGCCCTTCAGAACCACAGTCAGCTTTATGACCGACCAGGGCCCTTCAGAACCACAAATAGAACCAGCTTTATGACCGACCAGCTGCCTTCAGAACCACAAATAGAACCAGCTTTATGACCGACCAGCTGCCTTCAGAACCACAGTTAGCTTTATGACCGACTAGGTTCTTTCAGAACCACAGTTAGCTTTATGACCGACCAGGGCCCTTCAGAACCACAAATCAGAGGCACTTTTATTCACCAAGGAATATGACCAGGGCCCGGTTTCCCAAAAAGCATCTTAAATTCATCGTTAGAACCTTCGTAGGAGCATCGTTAAGTCTACGAGCTGTTTCCCAAAACCATCGTTACTAAAGTTGCTCTTGAAAACACTCGTAAATCCAACCTCTTCCTCAGACCACTCTAGAACAACGGAGAGCGTCGTAAGATGCTTTATTTGCCCTCCAGCGTCACTTCATACACACAAGTTCTCCGCTAAACATAGAACCAAGATGTTTATCTGTCTCTCTGTGACCGTTGGTAACATCAGAACAAAGTTGCCAATGTCTTTGTAAATGTTACAAACATATCGAAGGATAAAAAGATGCTTCAAATGAAAACCGAGATGACTGTGTAACGCTAAATAGCGTCATCATGTGTAACGGATGTGAAACGGCTAGCTTAGTTAGCGGTGGTGCGCGCTAAATAGCGTCATCATGTGTAACGGATGTGAAACGGCTAGCTTAGTTAGCGGTGGTGCGCGCTAAATAGCGTTATCACGTGTCACGGATGTGAAACGGCTAGCTTAGTTAGCGGTGGTGCGCGCTAAATAGCGTCATGTGTAACGGATGTGAAATGGCTAGCTTAGTTAGCGGTGGTGCGTGCTAAATAGCGTCATGTGTAACGGATGTGAAATGGCTAGCTTAGTTAGCGGTGGTGCGTGCTAAATAGCGTTTCAATCGGTGACGTCACTCGTCACTCGCTCTGAGACCTTGAAGTAGTGGTTCCCCTTGCTCTGCAAGGGCCGCGGCTTTTGTGGAGCGATGGGTAACTGCTTCGTGGGTGACTGTTGTTGATGTGTGCAGAGGGTCCCTGGTTCGCGCCCGGGTATGGGCGAGGGGACGGTCTAAAGTTATACTGTTACAACTGCATAAAAAAAAAAAGAATAGCCTACAGTATATGCTACATAGGCCTACTGTATATAATTCAATCATATCGAAATACATTTCATGTTCATTCAATAGAGTTCTATTTTGTTACTGCTAGGCTACTGTCTGTAATTAGTCTCACTATATCTCATGATGTGAAGCCTAACGTGCGATGATGTGCCAGATCTGGGATTTAGAGCATTTTAATTGGATACGCATTAGAACAAGCCGCCTCAATAATCTCTCTCTTAGGAGGCGATTGGTCGTCAGTATTGTCAATTAATTCTAAATGTTGCATCATCATCATCCTGATGACGTGACCTGTGACACTTTGCTTCTTGAAAGTCCAATATCTTGATAACTGACATGCAAAACATGTTGGGACTGAATCAACCGTAAACTGATGCAAAACAGCGCTAGAGATAGTTTGAGTGGATTTGACCATGAAGGTAAAATTTGAGTGGATTTGACCATGAAGGTAAAATTTGAATGGAGAAAGCTGATCCATTGTCAGTTTGGTGAAATAATTCTAATGTTAAAGGTCAGATTTGAATGGAGAAAGCTGATCCATTGTCAGTTTGGTGAAATAATTCTAATGTTAAAGGTCAGATTTGAATGGAGAAAGCTGATCTGAGAGCTCCCTTTCTTTCCATCCTATCAGTATCAACTCTATGCCTCGACAACACACTTAGTGAACCTTTTCCCAGAACACCACACTGAGAGAACACACGTTACATCTTCGGGTGTTGTAGGAAAGAGGCATCGTTAAAAAACAAAAGCACTCGTAAGTCTAATTTTCATCGCTAATGGGAAACCGTGCCCTGGTGAACTAGTGCTGACAACAATAAACAGATTATATAGGTACAATAATTGACCCAAACTGCATACAGTATATACAAAGATACTATAGTCCATCTTTCTCCTTAAGCTGATTTGTGTACCCGGGGTCAGTCTGTTCTGTAAAACGCTGACTAATCAAAACAGTAAGAAAACCTCTGGTGTAAATGAAGATACCGTGACGCTTCACCAACACTAGGGGGTGTCTTGGAGCAATGTTATACACAGATTGTAGTCATAAAACCCTAACATTAATACCGCTGTCTCCTTCAGCCATTCCTTTGGGGGGGGGGGCAATGTGGTTCCCCCATAGACTCTGGCCAGCGAGTCAAGGCGGCATTAGCCTCTGTTAGTGCCTTGAAAAAGACGCCATTATTGTTGCGGTCTATACAAGATGTTGGTGGAAAACTTTGATCATAAAACCAGCCTTAAGGTAGTACTAAACTAGCCTCTCTAAGACAAGCCTTAAGGTAGTACTAAACTAGCCTCTCTAAGACCAGTCTTACGGTAGTACTAAACTCGCCTCTCTAAGACCAGGTAGTACTAAACTAGCCTCTCTAAGACCAGGTAGTACTAAACTAGCCTCTCTAAGACCAGCTTTAAGGTAGTACTAAACTAGCCTCTCTAAGACCAGGTAGTACTAAACTAGCCTCTCTAAGTCCAGGTAGTACTAAACTAGCCTCTCTAAGACCAGTCTTACGGTAGTACTAAACTCGCCTCTCTAAGACCAGGTAGTACTAAACTAGCCTCTCTAAGACCAGGTAGTACTAAACTAGCCTCTCTAAGACCAGCTTTAAGGTAGTACTAAACTAGCCTCTCTAAGTCCAGGTAGTACTAAACTAGCCTCTCTAAGACCAGGTAGTACTAAACTAGCCTCTCTAAGACCAGCCTTAAGGTAGTACTAAACTAGCCTCTCTAAGACCAGGTAGTACTAAACTAGCCTCTCTAAGACCAGGTAGTACTAAACTAGCCTCTCTAAGACCAGTCTTACGGTAGAACTAAACTCGCCTCTCTAAGACCAGGTAGTACTAAACTAGCCTCTCTAAGACCAGTCTTACGGTAGAACTAAACTCGCCTCTCTAAGACCAGGTAGTACTAAACTAGCCTCTCTAAGACCAGGTAGTACTAAACTAGCCTCTCTAAGACCAGCCTTAAGGTAGTACTAAACTAGTCTCTCTAAGACCAGCCTTACGGTAGTACTAAACTAGTCTCTCTAAGACCAGCCTTACGGTAGTACTAAACTAGCCTCTCTAAGACCAGGTAGTACTAAACTAGCCTCTAAGACCAGCTTTAAGGTAGTACTAAACTAGTCTCTCTAAGACCAGCCTTAAGGTAGTACTAAACTAGTCTCTCTAAGACCAGCCTTAAGGTAGTACTAAACTAGTCTCTCTAAGACCAGTCTTAAGGTAGTACTAAACTAGCCTCTATAAGACCAGGTAGTACTAAACTATATCCCAACGATTGTTTTACTTCACTACATAATTGACACCCGAGTCCTGATCATATAACTGTCGTCTATAATAACTGCCTAATAGAAGTGACAGTCCTGTGATTGTAATGATTTAACCTTCTATAATAAATAGATGAGTTGCAATTCAATTGATATATTTTATTGGTTGATTGACTAGATTTTATGGATTGATTGATTGTATCCTACCTTGATGTGGCCTGAGTAGTCAATGTAGGCACATGTAAAGGACTGGGAGAGTAGTCAATGTAGGCACATGTAAAGGACTGGGAGACTAGTCAATGTAGGCACATGTAAAGGACTGGGAGACTAGTCAATGTAGGCACATGTAAAGGACTGGGAGACTAGTCAATGTAGGCACATGTAAAGGACTGGGAGACTAGTCAATGTAGGCACATGTAAAGGACTGGGAGACTAGTCAATGTAGGCACATGTAAAGGACTGGGAGACTAGTCAATGTAGGCACATGTAAAGGACTGGGAGACTAGTCAATGTAGGCACATGTAAAGGACTGGGAGACTAGTCAATGTAGGCACATGTAAAGGACTGGGAGACTAGTCAATGTAGGCACATGTAAAGGACTGGGAGACTAGTCAGGATCGGTCATGATCCGAACCACAGCCATTCTGACTCGCAAACTCTCCTATCTTTCATATCTCAATAAAATCTCTCTCTATTTTAAAAAAAATATTTAAACAAAATCCTACCTTGATGAAGGCGTATCCCGCCCCATTGTCTGTGATGGTGAGTCCCAGGGCCTCCTCTGATTTAAACACCTCCACCTCCTTCTTAATCCCTTTAATGTGGGCGAATATAAAGTCCTCCAGGCCGATCTGACCACCAAGCAGCTTCTCCATGTCGATCTTGTGGGTGTTCAAAGTACAGAACAGGATCTGGAGACACACGAAGAGACAGAGAGACAGTTGATAAAACCATGTGCCACGGAATCGGAACATCAAAAAATCTCTTCCTAACTAATTTTGCAACCTGTATGGAGCCTCGGTCAACATTTTGGTCGTCAAGTTAAACTGGTATATTTCTTTCTAACATTTTTTCCATTCAGGGAGGACAGACAAGTTCCCTACCTTCTCCCCCTTCCACCTTCCTCCTACATTTTTGCAGTAACGCTGCAATCAGTTGGTTGTAAATTTGGATTGAGCAGATATTCCCATATATGATTGTTAACTGCACATGCGACATAACTATATTATGAATAGGAAATGCTGAGTTAACTAACATAATTCCTATTTTAAACATTATATGTGCAAAGCTCTTAGAGACTTAGCCAAAAAGACTCCTAGCTGTAATCGATGCCAAAGGAGTTTCTAACATGTATTGTTTCGGGGGGGGGGGCGAATACTTTCTGATCTGACTGGACAAAACATTAAGAACACCTGCGCTTTCCATGACATTGACTGACCAGGTGAAACTATGTTTCCTTATTGGATGTCACTTGTTAAATCCACTTCAAGTCAGTGTAGCTGAACAGGACACTGAACAGGAGGTTAAATAAGGATTTTTAAGTGTTGAGACAATTGAGTCACAGATTGTGTACAGTAGGTGTGCCCTTCAGAGGGTGAATGGGCAAGACCTTGAACAGGGTAAGGTAGTAGGTGCCAGGCGCACCGTTTTGTGTCAAGAACTGCAATGCTGCTAGTTCTTTCACACTCAACAGTTTCCCGTCTGTATCAAGAATGGTCCACCATCAAAATACATTTGACGCCAGCGGTAGTCCTGGGAGAGGACCAGGTGGCACGGTGCAGCGGTAGTCCTGGGAGAGGACCCAGGGGGCACGGTGCAGCGGTAGTCCTGGGAGAGGACCCAGGGGGCACGGTGCAGCGGTAGTCCTGGGAGAGGACCCAGGGGGCACGGTGCAGCGGTAGTCCTGGGAGAGGACCCAGGGGGCACGGTGCAGCGGTAGTCCTGGGAGAGGACCCAGGTGGCACGGTGCAGCGATAGTCCTGGGAGAGGACCCAGGTGGCATGGTGAATTTCTTCAGTCTCCTTTGGAAGTAGAGACTCTGTTACGCCCTCTTGACAAGAGTGGTCGTGTTGTTGGTCCTCGGTGATGTGGACGCTGAGGAACTTAAAACTGCTGACTCTCTCTACTGCAGTCCTGTGTACCAGTTCACTTACCACCTCTCTATATAGGCTATCAGGCCTACAACCGTAGTGTCGTCAGCAAAATTGATGGAGTTGGTGTAGACAAAGCCATGCAGACGTTGGTAAACAGGGAGTACAGCAGAGGGCTGAGTACACACCCCTGGGGGGCCCCTGTGTTAATAGTCAGTGTGGAGGATGTGCTGTTGCCAAACCTCACAGCTTGTTGTCATGTCTTTGGCATAATTAAAAGTGAAGACATATTTGATCAAATCAATTCTCTAATTATTATTACGTGATTAAACTAATCATTTAAATGTAATTAACTAGGAAGTCGGGCACTATGGACAATCTTCAGATTACAAAGTTATAATCCTCCGAAAACAACTCTTCAGATATTTTAATATCTGATCAATTAGTCTTCTATTAATGAATTATTCTTTACCTCACGTTAGTCTCATTCCAAACATCGTAAATCGTTGGTTATCTGCACGAACTAGCCTTCACTATAAAATCATCCATACACCAATTGGCTAAATCATTTATTTACTAACTAACTAAATAATCACAGAAATGCATAAAACAAACAAACAAACAGTAGATATATGTTACTAACAAGGATAGGGAGGATTCCCTAGTGGGCTAAACCGATATGATGGCTTGGTGGACAAAGGGAAGTGGGTGTGGACTGGGAAGGGGGCGTGGACTGGGAAGGGGGCGTGGACTGGGAAGGGGGCGTGGACTGGGAAGGGGGTGTGGACTGAGAAAGACCAAAGGGATCACAACACACAGTTGATAATTATATTAATTTAAATGCTAATCCTTTGCACATGAACGCTCACTAATTTGGGAATAATTGCAATCAATATATATTTACGCCCATGTGTCGTTGTGATCTCTGTTGGAATCCGGTCTGTCTGCTGGAGAGTTCATCAGAGTCTCTCTCTCTCTCTCTCTCTCTTTGTGTTTCCCTGAAGATCAAAGTCTTAGAATGGATACACCAGAGTACCGTGTTAACAGAGAAATCATTAATGAGTGAGTCATGTGTTTATTCTTTGGCCATGTCCTATTCCCACTGGTAGAGCAGATGAGGAAGGTGACCTTTCTACCAGCGCCAGTGATGCAGCAGAGATCTGGCTTCACACCTTCAGTAGGAACCTCGTGGCAGACCCAGGGGGTGTTGGTAATGGGATCTGTTTGAGGCCTGATTTAAAAGGCCTTTAAACTGACCATGGCTCAGTCCACTGGGATGGCTGGTGAAAGGCTCTGCGTCCCAAATGGAAGACTATTCCTTGTATAGAGAACTACTGTTAACCAGGGCCCAAAAAGAACAGGGTGCCATTCGGGACACATCCAAAGCTACTGGGAGGACTCTACCGCTGGGAGGACTCTACCGCTGGGAGGACTCTACCGCTGGGAGGACTCTACCGCTGGGAGGACTCTACCGCTGGGAGGACTCTACCGCTGGGAGGACTCTACCGCTGGGAGGACTCTACCGCTGGGAGGACTCTACCGCTGGGAGGACTATCATGTCAGAAACCCATAGATAAGGAGTACCATGTCAGAAACCCATAGATAAATAGTACCATGTCAGAAACCCATAGATAAATAGTACCATGTCAGAAACCCATAGATAAGGAGTACCATGTCAGAAACTCATAGATAAATAGTACCATGTCAGAAACTCATAGATAAGGAGTACCATGTCAGAAACCCATAGATAAATAGTACCATGTCAGAAACCCATAGATAAATAGTACCATGTCAGAAACCCATCGATACGGAGTACCGTGTCAGAAACCCATAGATAAATAGTACCATGTCAGAAACTCATAGATAAGGAGTACCATGTCAGAAACCCATAGATAAGGAGTACCATGTCAGAAACCCATAGATAAGGAGTACCATGTCAGAAACCCATAGATAAGGAGTACCATGTCAGAAACCCATAGATAAAATGGTAGATATTATATTATCAACCCTTGTCAAAGCTTCTTTCAAGCAGACAGTTTATTTCAATGCTCAGTGTTGAGGCAGTGTGATGCACTAGTTTCCTGAACCGCCTTTCTTCTGGGTTTCTGATATCATACCAATATCGATTTTTATTTGTACCTTTAGGCAAGTCAGTTAAGAACAAATTCTTATTTACAATGACGGCCTAGGAACAGTGGGGTTAACTGCCTGTTCAGGGGCAGAACGACAGATTTGTGCCTTGTCAGCTCGGGGGTTTGAACTCGCAACCTTCCGGTTACTAGTCCAACAGTCTAACCACTAGGCTACCCTGCCGCCCCATCTATGTCGTTTCTGATACGATACCAATATCTATGTCGTTTCTGATATGACGTACTAGTACGGGGTCATCAGAATGACCTCTGAGTGTTACAGGGCTCTTATCTAGGCTGCGTACCAAAAAGGAACCCGATTCCCTTTATAGTGCACTAGGGCCCATTGGACTCTGGTCAAAAGTAGTGCACTATATATGGAATAGGGTGCCATTTGGGACATGGACTGGCGTGAGTGGCAGAGAAAAGACGTTCCTTGTTAGTACACAATACAAGCAAAGAGGCCTAACAGACACGGAGCACTGCTCCACTCTGCACTGCATGCGCATCAGCTGACAATCACTGACACAAGCAAGGGTTGCCCCTGGTTACTGGAGTATAAATAATTGGATTAGGAAGAGGGGGGGGCGATCGAGGAGAAAGAATGAGAGCGACAGAGAGAGAGAGAGAGGGAGGGTGTCAGGAAGAGAGCGATAGCGAGAATGAGAGAGTGTGAGAGAGAGACCAAGAGAGAGAGCGAGTGAGGGTCAGAGAGAGTGGAGACGGACCCACTGGTTGCCCTCCAAGTTAAAAGAGAGCTGGTAGTCCCATCCACCACACTACCAGGTGTTACACAGGGAAGAGATTCAGGAGTTATGCTAATTTGGTATAGAGCAGGCCACTATTCAATGAATCAAAACTGGATATTTTTCATTTGGTTACAAATAAAGAAGGAAATAATCTCAGAGTAAAATGTCTTCCTGTGTGCTACCTATATCCCCCCCACTAGGCTCCCCATACTTTAATGAAGACAGCTTCTCCATCCTGGAGGGGGAGATCAACCATTTCCAGGCCCAGGGACATGTGCTAGTCTGTGGCGACCTAAATGCCAGAACCGGACAAGAACCTGACATTCTCAGCACACAGGGGGACAAACACCTACCCAAATATCCCCCCCAGGCACAACTATGACAAAACAACCAACAAAAACGTGTCACAACTCCTCCAGCTCTGTCGTACGCTGGGTCAGTACATAGTCAACAGGTAGGCTTTGAGGAGACTCCTATGGTAGGTACACCTACAGCTCATCTCTTGGCAATAGTACTGTAGACGACTTTATCACAGACCTCAACCCAGAGTCTCTCAGAGCGTTCACAGTCAGCCCGCTGACACCCCGAAGCACCGCCGCATTTAAGAGATAATGCCCTTGAAGCCGGTGTTCGGAGAATATATTAGCCCGGGTGTTGTTAGGCCTGAGATGAAGGTCGAGGGAAACCATACCAATAGATCCTCTAAACACAGACACAAATCTAGGGTTGCTACCCAAGCCAGCTGGTCGTTCTATCGATTCCGTTGCCAGAGGCGCGACCCAGAGGCGCGACCTTTCAGTTTTTTGGTTCTGCAAGATAATATCTAGATGCTTTTTTTTTAAATAATGGAGATCAAGTTTATAAATTGCCTGGCTGGGCTGATGAGACAGTGGATTGCACAGTCAGATGGAACAGAGTAAATAGGCATTTTAACGTCATAGGATTTAGACGGTTGTAACTTGTGGAATAGACACCGGCTGGAATGCGATTTTAACCAATCAGCATTCAAGATTAGATAGACCCGTTGTATAATGCTTAATATTTCCCGCGAACACCGCAACAGAAGAAAACTCCTTCCTCCACTACTCTTTCATCTGCGTGAGGCTACAATAAGTAGTACGTTTCCCCTGCTTTTCATTAAATCATGTTTGGCTTCAAATATATACACATAGAACCAGTCAAAAGTTCTCGAGCACTCATTCAAGGGTTTTTCTTATTTTTTAAAAAACTATTTTCCACATTGTAGAATAATAGTGAAGACATCACAACTATGAAATAACACATTATGGAATCATATAGTAACCAAAAAAAAAAAAAGTGTTAAACAAATCTAAATATATTTTATATTTGAGATTCTTCAAAGTTGCCACACTTTGCCTTGATGACAGCTTTGCACACTCTTGGCATTCTCTCAACCAGCTTCATGACGTAGTCACCTCATGGCTTGCAATTGGATTGCTGGACATCCATCAACCCCATTTGTTAAGATCTGATCAACGAGGACAGTTGAGGTAATGGCTTGGGCCTAGTTATTGTTCATTAGCAGCATACGTTTGTGTTCATTCTCTTAAAATAGCCTATATACACACTTCTTGTACAATGTATAACCTACTGTACTGTTTGTCTGGACTGTCTGCCTGTCTTGGTGAGAATCGTAAGTTAATAAAATACTAAAATAGTATTGTTCAGTTTGTATGCCTATTATTATTATTATTATTATTATTGTTCAGTGGAGTGTTCTGGCCAGCCAGGGTTGGGCAGCACTTCACAGCATTCCAATGTTCCATCTGGTGAATCTCTCAGGCATATTTTTCTGACTGAAAATGGGACCAAATGGGAGAGATGGACAAATACTGATTTCAAAACATGTTAATATGAACGAGACTATAGTCCAAGACATGAGGTGAGTATCAAAATAGTTTTAAAAGATGCCCTTGTCTTAAAGTTGAACCTCGGATAGATCTTCACTATAATAGCCTATAGAGCCAACTCAAAATATGGTATTCTGTTATTTTTAAAATAGCCTACATTTTTCATATTATATTGAGACTAAATGAAAACGGCAGACTTAAAATGTTGGGAGAAAGGCAGGTATTTTATATAAACATTGGATTTCTGTGGCTCAAATGTCATAATTCATTTTTCAGATGTTTTCCTTTGGTAAGTCGACTCGTGTCTCTCCTCACTCGGAAAGCCTGCTCACTGATGTCAATTCCAAAGCTGATAATTGTGACTTGGTTAAATTGGAATGATGTGAATAATGATGAAGATGAATGGTGAGAGTCCATTATAGCCTAAACCTTTAATCATAGACAATTGTTAAATTGTGTCTCTAAAATCACAATGTTTCAATTTATGTAGTCATGTGACATTATTTTTTTAAATTAAAAAGTCAAAGTGGCAGCTTTTTAACCAGATATTTCCCCATGGAATGTTCTATTTAATAACTGATGTGTTCTAAATGTTCTATTTAATAACTGATGTGGTCTGAATGTTCTATTTAATAACTGATATAAATGTGGTCTGAATGTTCTATTTAATAACTGATATAAATGTGGTCTGCTATAGCTCTCTATTCTGCTCATATGAACACAGCTCTGCATGATTTAATGAAAAGCAGCAAACAGACATTGTTTCATATTATTTATTATTAAAAAGAAGGAACAGCACGTCAGAAATCAGCTCAGCGTAATTGAAGAAGAAACCACTTCTGGGAAAATTGAAAAACACTAAACAACAACACAAAGAGTTATCTACCCAAAATGGAGATGTATGGATAAACCACTTCTCCAATATTTTTGGCTCTTTAACAAAGAACAACCAGCAAAAACATGATCAACTACAAAATCTTAGAATCAGCTATTAAAGACTACTAGAATCCATTGCATTATCCAAATACATTGAACTACAGGACAAAATATAAACCATCCAACCCAAAAATGCCTGTGGTGTTGACGGTATCCTAAATGAAATGATCAAATATACAGACCACAAATTCCAATTGGCTCAAACTCTTTAACAACATTCTTAGCTCTGGCATCTTCCCCAATATTTGGAACCAAGGACTGATCACCCCAATCCACAAAAGTGGAGACAAATTTGATATAACTACCGTGGGATATGCATCAACAGCAACCTCTGCATTATCATTAACAGCAGACTTGTACATTTCCTCTGTGAAAACAGTGTACTGAGCAAATATCAAATTGGTTTCTTACCAAAATACCATACGACAGACCACATATTCACCCTGCACACCCTTATTAACAAACAAACCAAAACAAAGGCAAAGTCTTCTCATGCTTTTTTGATATCAAAAAAAGCTTTTAACTCAATTTGGTCATGAGGGTCTGCTATACAAACTGATGGAAAGTGGTGTTGGGGGAAAAGCATGTGACATTATAAAATCAATGTAGACAAACGTGTGCGGTAAAAAAATGGCAACAAACAGACAGATTTATTTCCACAGGGCCGTGGTGTGGGACAGGGCTGCAGCGTGAGCCCCACCCTCTTCAACATTTCTGTCAATAAATTGGTGAGGGCACTAGAACACAGTCTGCAGCACCTGGCCTCAGCCTACAATAATCTGAAGTCAAATGTCAACTGTTTGCTGATGATCTGGTGCTTCTGTCACCAACCAAGGAGGGCCTACAGCAGCACCTAGATCTTCTGCACATATTGCCAGACCTGTGCTCTGACACAATCTCAGTAAGACAAAAATAATGTTGTTACAAAAAAAGGTCCAGTTGTCAGGACCATAAATATACATTCCATCTCGACACGGTTGCCCAAGAGCACACAAAAAAACTATACCCACCTCGGCCTAAACATCAGCACCACAGGTAACTTCTACAAAGCTATGAATGATCTGAGAGACAAGGCTAGAAGGGCCTTCTACTCCATCAAAGGGAACATAAAATTCCACATACCAATTAAGATCTGGCAAAAAAAATCCTTAAATCAGTTCTAGAATCCACATGACACTACCAGTACATTACACAGATAGAACCCATTACCCTCCATGGTTGTGAGGTCTGGACTCACCAACCAAGAATTCATAAAACAGGACAAACAATTCTGCAACAAAAAAAATCTACATGCAACAATTTAAAATATTTTACTGAGTTACAGTTCATAAGGAAATCAGTCAATTGAAATACAATTCATTAGACCCTAATCTATGGATTTCACATGACTGGGAATACAGATATGCATCTGTTGGTCAGATCCCTTAAAAAATAAAGTAGGGGTGTGGATCAGAAACCAGTCAGTATCTGGTTTGACCACCCTGTCTCATGCAGCGCCACACATCTCCTTCACATAGAGTTGATCAGGCTGTTGACTGTGGCCTGTGGAATGTTGTCCCCACTCCTCTTCAATGGCTGTGTGAAGTTGCTGGACATTGACGGGAACTCGAACATGCTGTTGTACATGTTGATCCAGAGCATCGCAAAAATGCTCAATGGGTGACATGTCTGGTGAGTATGCAGGCCATGGAAGAACTGGCACATTTTAGCCTTCAGGAAGTGTCTACAGATCATTGCAACATGGGACTGTGCATTATCATGCTGAAACATGAGGTGATGGCGGAGGATGAATGGCACCACAATGGGCCTCAGGATCTCGTCACGGTATCTCTGTGCATTCAAATTGCCATCAATAAAAAGCAATTGTGTTCGTGGTCGACAGCTTACGCCTGCCCTTACCATAACTCCACCGCCACCATGGGGCACTCTGTTCACAACGTTGACATCTGCCAACCGCTCGCCAACACGACGCGCGCTGTCTGCCAGCTACCCAATGCAGTTGAAACCGGGATTCATCCGTGAAGAGCTCACTTCTCCAGCGTGCCAGTGCCCATCGAAGGTGAGCATTTGCCCACTGCTCTTGGTGACGAAGCCAAACTGCAGTCAGGTCAAGCACCCGGTGAGGAGCACACTGATGAGATTCCCTGAGGCGGTTTCAAACAGTTTGTGAAGAAATTTATTTGGTTGTGTAAACCCACAGTTTCATCAGCTGTCTGGGAGGCTGGTTTCAGACGAACCTGCAGGTGAAGAAGCCAAATGTGGAGGTCCTGGGCTGTTGTGGATACACATGGTCTGTGGTTGTAAGGCCGGTTGGAGATACTGCCAAATTTGTAAAAAAAACTATGTTGGAGGCGGCTTTTGGTAGAGAAATTAACATTTCATTTTTTGGCAAAAGCTCTGGTGGACATTCCTGCAGTCAATATGCCAATTGTACGCTCCCTCAACTTGAGCCAGCGGCATTGCGTTGCGAGTTGCCTTTTATTGTCCCCTGCACAAGGTGCACCTGTGTAATGATCATTCTGTTTAATCAGCTTCTTGATATGCCACACCTATCAGGTGGAAAATTAAGGAATGTCAAGGATTTAGGGCTCCCGAGTGGCGCAGCAGTCTAAGACACTGCATCTCAGTGCTAGAGGTGTCACTTCAATTCCAGGCTCTATCACAACCGGCCGTGATTGGGAGTCCCATAGGCGAGGCTCACAATTGGCCCAGCGTCGTCCGGGTAAGGGTTTGGCAGGGGTCGGCCGTCATTGTAAATAATCATTTGTTCTTAACTGATTGCCAAGTGAAACAAGGTTAAATAAATAAAACATTGTGTACAGACTCAGTGAGCAGAGATTCCACCATAGCCTGTCTTCTCTAGAGAGCCAGGTCTGAAACGGAGCTGCACTTCCTGACCACTGTTAGGTGAAGTGGTATCACAGCAGCGAGATGTGTGACCTGTTGCCATGAGAAAAGGGCAGCCAGTGAAGAACAAACCATTGTAAATACCACCAACATGTATCTGTTTATTCATCTTCCCTTTCATACTACAACTATTTGCACATTGCTAAAACACTGTACATAGTAGATAATATAAGACTTGAAATGTCTCTTAAAAAAAAACTTTGAGTGCAATGTTTACTGTTCAATTGTAATAGTTTTTAGTTTGTTGTTTTGTTTTTTCACTTGCTTTGGCAATAAAGCCCCTTTGAATTGAGGCGAGGGGGTGGAGGAGGAGGAGGAGGCGGCGGCAAAGGGGGCTGGGTGGGAGGTGAAGTGGACTCTCTACTTGGCTAAACTCCCAGCTTTCACCAACACCACACAGCCAAAACAGTATAGAGCAGAGCAGGACAGGACAAAGAAGAACAGGACAGAGGAATGCAGAGTAGAACAGAGTAAAACAGTCACAGGACAGAGGAGGACAGAGCAGAACAGAGGAGGGCAGAGTAGAACAGAGTAGAACAGAGCAGAACAGAGGAGGGCAGAGTAGAACAGAGTAGAACAGAGCAGAACAGAGGAGGGCAGAGTAGAACAGAGTAGAACAGTCACAGGACAGAGGAGGACAGAGGAGGACAGAGCAGAACAGTCACAGGACAGAGGAGGACAGAGGAGGACAGAGTAGAACAGTCACAGGACAGAGGAGAACAGAGGAGGGCAGAGTAGAACAGAGCAGAACAGTCACAGGACAGAGGAGGACAGAGGAGGGCAGAGTAGAACAGAGCAGAACAGTCACAGGACAGAGGAGGACAGAGGAGGACAGAGTAGAACAGTCACAGGACAGAGGAGAACAGAGGAGGGCAGAGTAGAACAGAGCAGAACAGTCACAGGACAGAGGAGGACAGAGGAGGGCAGAGTAGAACAGAGCAGAACAGTCACAGGACAGAGGAGGACAGAGTAGAACAGAGCAGAACAGAGGAGGGCAGAGTAGAACAGAGTAGAACAGTCACAGGACAGAGGAGAACAGAGCAGAACAGAGGAGGGCAGAGTAGAACAGAGTAGAACAGTCACAGGACAGAGTAGAACAGAGCAGAACAGAGGAGGGCAGAGTAGAACAGAGTAGAACAGTCACAGGACAGAGTAGAACAGAGCAGAACAGAGGAGGGCAGAGTAGAACAGAGTAGAACAGTCACAGGACAGAGGAGGACAGAGTAGAACAGAGCAGAACAGTCACAGGACAGAGGAGGACAGAGCAGAACAGAGCAGAACAGAGGAGGGCAGAGCAGAACAGAGTAGAACAGTCACAGGACAGAGGAGGGCAGAGTAGAACAGTCACAGGACAGAGGAGGGCAGAGTAGAACAGTCAGAGGACAGAGGAGAACAGAGCAGAACAGAGGAGGGCAGAGTAGAACAGAGTAGAACAGTCACAGGACAGAGTAGAACAGAGCAGAACAGAGGAGGGCAGAGTAGAACAGAGTAGAACAGTCACAGGACAGAGGAGGACAGAGTAGAACAGAGCAGAACAGTCACAGGACAGAGGAGGACAGAGTAGAACAGTCACAGGACAGAGGAGGGCAGAATAGAACAGTCACAGGACAGAGGAGAACAGAGTAGAACAGACCAGAACAGTCACAGGACAGAGGAGGACAGAGTAGAACAGAGTAGAACAGAGCAGAACAGAGGAGGGCAGAGCAGAACAGAGCAGAACAGAGGAGGGCAGAGTAGAACAGTCACAGGACAGAGGAGAACAGAGCAGAACAGAGGAGGGCAGAGTAGAACAGAGTAGAACAGTCACAGGACAGAGGAGGACAGAGTAGAACAGAGCAGAACAGTCACAGGACAGAGTAGAACAGAGTAGAACAGTCACAGGACAGAGGAGGGCAGAATAGAACAGAGCAGAACAGAGGAGGGCAGAGTAGAACAGAGTAGAACAGTCACAGGACAGAGGAGGACAGAGTAGAACAGAGCAGAACAGTCACAGGACAGAGGAGGACAGAGTAGAACAGAGCAGAACAGAGGAGGACAGAGTAGAACAGAGTAGAACAGTCACAGGACAGAGGAGGGCAGAATAGAACAGAGCAGAACAGTCACAGGACAGAGGAGGGCAGAATAGAACAGAGTAAAACAGTCACAGGACAGAGTAGAACAGAGCAGAACAGTCACAGGACAGAGGAGGGCAGAATAGAACAGAGTAAAACAGTCACAGGACAGAGGAGGGCAGAATAGAACAGAGTAGAACAGTCACAGGACAGAGGAGGGCAGAATAGAACAGAGCAGAACAGTCACAGGACAGAGGAGGGCAGAGTAGAACAGAGCAGAACAGTCACAGGACAGAGGAGGACAGAGTAGAACAGAGCAGAACAGAGGAGGACAGAGTAGAACAGAGTAGAACAGTCACAGGACAGAGGAGGGCAGAATAGAACAGAGCAGAACAGTCACAGGACAGAGGAGGGCAGAATAGAACAGAGTAAAACAGTCACAGGACAGAGGAGGGCAGAATAGAACAGAGTAAAACAGTCACAGGACAGAGTAGAACAGAGCAGAACAGTCACAGGACAGAGGAGGGCAGAATAGAACAGAGTAAAACAGTCACAGGACAGAGGAGGGCAGAATAGAACAGAGTAAAACAGTCACAGGACAGAGGAGGACAGAGCAGAACAGTCACAGGACAGAGGAGAACAGAGCAGAACAGAGTAGAACAGTCACAGGACAGAGGAGGGCAGAATAGAACAGAGTAGAACAGTCAGAGGACAGAGGACAGAGCAGAACAGTCACAGGACAGAGGAGGGCAGAATAGAACAGAGCAGAACAGTCACAGGACAGAGGAGGGCAGAATAGAACAGAGTAAAACAGTCACAGGACAGAGGACAGAGCAGAACAGTCACAGGACAGAGGAGAACAGAGCAGAACAGAGTAGAACAGAGTAGAACAGTCACAGGACAGAGGAGGACAGAGCAGAACAGTCACAGGACAGAGGAGAACAGAGGAGGGCAGAATAGAACAGACCAGAACAGTCACAGGACAGAGGAGGGCAGAATAGAACAGAGTAGAACAGTCAGAGGACAGGACGGAACTGAACAGAAGATCTCTGGGAACACAGCCAAGGCAGTGGGAGGAGGAGAGGCCAGGAGGAGGAGGAGGAGGAGGAGAGGCCAGGAGGAGGAGAGGCCAGGGAGGCGAGGCCTGGCCAGGGGGAGGAGGAGAGGCCAGGGGGGAGGCCAGGCCAGAGAGGGGATGCCAGGGCAGTATGCAGAAGGAGGGAGGGGAAGTCAGGCCAGGAAGAGGAGGAGATGCCAGGAGGAGGAGGGGAGGCCAGGAGGAGGAAGAGGGGAGGCCAGGCCAGGGCAGGGCAGGGCAGGGCAGGAGGAGGGGAGGCCAGGGCAGGAGGAGGAGAGGCCAGGGCAGGAGGAGGAGGAGGAGAGGCCAGGGAGGGGAGGCCAGGCAAGGAGGGGCAGTATGCCAGGGCAGTATGCAGAAGGAAGGCGGGGAAGTCAGGCCAGGCCAGGAGGAAGAGGAGGAGGAGAGGCCAGTGAAGGAGGATGAGAGGCCAGGGAAGGAGGAGGAGGAGAGGCCAGGGAAGGAGGAGGAGGAGGGGGCAGGCCAGGCCAGGCCAGGAGGAGGAGGGGAGGCCAGGGCAGAAGGAGGAGGAGAGGCCAGGGAAGGAGGAGAGGCCAGGGCAGTGGGAGGAGGAGGAGAGGCCAGGGAGGGGAGGCCAGGCCAAGGAGGGGAGGCCATGGCAGGGCAGTATGCAGAAGGAGGGAGGGGAAGTCAGGCCAGGCCAGGAAGAGGACGGGAAGCCAGGAGGAGGAGAGGCCAGGGAAGGAGGAGGAGAGGCCAGGGAAGGAGGAGGAGGATGAGAGGCCAGGGAAGGAGGAGGAGGATGAGAGGCCAGGGAAGGAGGAGGAGGATAGGGCAGGGCAGTGGGAGGAGAGGAGAGGCCAGTGGGAAGAGGGGAATCAAGGAGAAGGAGGGGAGGCCAGGAGGAAGAGGAGGAGGGGAGGCCAGGGCAGGAGGAGGAGGTGAGGCCAGGGAAGGAGGAGGAGAGGCCAGGGCAGAAGGAGGAGAGGCCAGGGAAGGAGGAGGAGGAGAGACCAGGGAAGGAGGAGGAGGAGGAGAGGCCAGGGCAGGGCAGTGGGAGGAGAAGGAGGAGGAGAGGCCAGGGCAGTGGGAGGAGGAGAGGCCAGAGAAGGAGGAGGAGAGGCCAGAGAAGAAGGAGGAGAGGCCAGAGAAGAAGGAGAGGCCAGAGAAGAAGGAGAGGCCAGAGAAGAAGGAGGAGTAGGCCAGTGGGAGGAGTAGGCCAGTGGGAGGAGGAGGCCAGGGCAGTGGGAGGAGGAGAGGCCAGGCCAGGGAGGCAGACCAGGCCAGGGAGGGAGACCAGGCCAGGGAGGGAGACCAGGCCAGGGAGGGAGACCAGGCCAGGGCAGGGCAGTATGCAGAAGGAAGGAGGGGAAGCCAGGCCAGGAGGGGGGGAAGCCAGGAGGAGGAGAAGCCAGGAGGAGGAGGGGAGGCCAGGAGGAGGAGGAGGGGAGGCCAGGAGGAGGAGGAGGAGGGGAGGCCAGGCCAGGAGGAGGAGGGGAGGCCAGGCCAGGAGGAGGAGGGGAGGCCAGGCCAGGAGGAGGAGGGCAAGCCAGGAGGAGGAGGAGGGGAGGCCAGGGCAGGGCAGGTCTTGAAAAAGAAGGGTCAACACTGCAAATATTGACTCTGCATCAACTTCCTGTAATTGTCAATAAAAGCCTTTGACACACATGAAAATGCTTGTATGTATACTTCAGTATTCCATAGTAACATCTGACAAAAATATTTAAAGATACTGAAGTAGCAAACTTTGTGGAAATTAATATGCGTGTCATTCTCAAAACAATTGGCCATGACTGTACAACTCTAGTTGTCCACAGAAAACACATTAGTTCACCACATTCTACATAAAAAGGCTTCCTGTTCAGCAGATAACAGAAGTGCGACGCTATTTGGCTGGCAGCCACACAAGTAAATGAGCTACTACGAAAAAGCTAAAACGATGCATGGCCATCATATTTCTAATGGTTTAGGCCCTTCATAGAAAGAATGTAGCCAGCTACATTTCCTAATGTTAAGCTTAAAGTTAATCTGGCATTTTACCTGAGAATATAAGGCTGGCTACACCCAGAACAGTAGAGAGAAAAGCAGGCTGGCTACACCCAGAACAGTAGAGAGAAAAGCAGGCTGGCTACACCCAGAACAGTAGAGAGAAAAGCAGGCTGGCTACACCCAGAACAGTAGAGAGAAAAGCAGGCTGGCTACGCCCAGAAAAGCAGGCTGGCTACGCCCAGAGAAGCAGAGAGAAAAGCAGGCTGGCTACACCCAGAAAAGTAGAGAGAAAAGCAGGCTGGCTACGCCCAGAAAAGTAGCCTGGCTATGCAAAGAAAAGCAGGCTGGCTACACCCAGAAAAGGAAAGAGAAAAGCAGGCTGGCTACGCCCAGAAAAGGAAAGAGAAAAGCAGGCTGGCTACACCCAGAAAAGGAGAGACAAAAGTAGGCTGGCTACGCCCAGAAAAGGAAAGAGAAAAGCAGGCTGGCTACACCCAGAAAAGGAGAGAGAAAAGTAGGCTGGCCCCAATGGGATTTTGTTTTTTTTGCGCCCCCTTGTGTACTAAACTGGTAATACCATATATACACACCAGTGTGAGAAACGGATGGTATTTATTTTACCTTTATATAACTAGGCAAGTCCGTTTAGAACAAATTCCTACTTTCAATGACGGCCGAGGAACAGTGCCTTGTTCAGGGGCAGAACGACAGATTTGTACCTTGTCAGCTCGGGGATTCGATCTTGCAACCTTTCAGTTACTTGTCCAACGCTCTAGCCACTAGGCTACGCTGCCGCCGCTACGCTCTAGCCACTAGGCTACGCTGCCGCCGCTACGCTCTAGCCACTAGGCTACGCTGCCGCCGCTACGCTCTAGCCACTAGGCTACGCTGCCGCCGCTACGCTCTAGCCACTAGGCTACGCTGCCGCCGCTACGCTCTAGCCACTAGGCTACGCTGCTACGCTCTAGCCACTAGGCTACGCTGCCGCCGCTACGCTCTAGCCACTAGGCTACGCTGCCCCCGCTACGCTCTAGCCACTAGGCTACGCTGCCCCCGCTACGCTCTAGCCACTGGCTACGCTGCCCCGCTACGCTCTAGCCACTAGGCTACGCTGCCGCCGCTACGCTCTAGCCACTAGGCTACGCTGCCGCCGCTACGCTCTAGCCACTAGGCTACGCTGCCGCCGCTACGCTCTAGCCACTAGGCTACGCTGCCGCCGCTACGCTCTAACCACTAGGCTACGCTGCAGTATGATAAGAAGAACATCTAGATACCACCCAATTAACCCTTTTCATACACATTTGCCCATGGTAGAAGCATCAGAAAATTACCTTTTGGATCTGAATGCTGAAACATTTAGGAGATGTTGACCCATTTGTGCATAGCCCACCCTTCCATGAGACAACCATGTCTTCATCACTGGGAAAGACACACCGGTTGAGTTGGATAGCATTGAAACAGCTCAGAAAAACAGGGTTGTCAAACAATTGTATTCTTGAAAAAAAAAAAAAGTTGGGGTACATTTTATTCACCTTTAAACGTCAATTATCTAAAAACTCAATGTTCATTTTCACATTGAAGCTTAGACCTTATTTACATCCTCATCAACAGAGGATTTTGTGTGTGATGAGACAGCATTCTCTTGAAAACAGGGTGGGTGTCATGTTTTGGCTGATAAATGTACTACAAAAAGGTAGACACCCCTTCAAAATGAGTGGATTTGACTACAGCCCGTACCGAAGGGCTCAGTGACTTTCACCGTGGCACCATCATAAGATGCCAGCTGTCCAACAAGTCAGTTCATAATACATTTCTACCCTGCCAGGGCTGCCCCGGTCAACTGTCAGTGCTGATATTGTACAATAAGAACATTTAAGAGCAACAACGGCTCAGCCGTGAAGTGGTAGGCCACGAAAGCCAATATACACACTGCTGTCTGCCATGGCGGCAGTGTAGCCTAGTGGTTAGAGCATTGGACTAGTAACTGAAAGGTTGCAAGTTCAAATCCCCGAGCTGACAAGGTACAAAATCTGTCGTTCTGCCCCTGAACAGGCAGTTATCCCACTGTTATCCTATTGAAAATAAGAATTTGTTCTTAACTGACCTGCCTAGTAAAATAAAGGTAAAAAAATATATACCTGTTTAACTAACTGAATATACCTAAGGATTTTTTTAGGAAGCTGTGCTGCTTCCTACAATGAGAAAGCCATGGAATTTTAATAATGGCTAACCTAGATATGTGAGGTAAGCATTTTCATCAAACAACATGCAGTGTTCAATTGTCCCAGCCTAGCATTAGATGAGAGGAAGTTTAGGAGAAACTGATCATTCATTGACTGACTGACTGACTAGGGGGCATGTAGGTCTGGTTGTTTCCAGCGGATACAGCCGGTCAGCATCATGTCTTTAGGATCATTGACTAACTGACTGACTTGGGGCATGTAGGTCTGGTTGTTGCCAGGGGATAAAGCCAGTCAGCATCATGTCTTTAGGATCACTGACTGACTTGGGGGCATGTAGGTCTGGTTGTTGCCAGGGGATACAGCCGGTCAGCATCATGTCTTTAGGATCACTGACTGACTTGGGGGCATGTAGGTCTGGTTGTTGCCAGGGGATACAGCCGGTCAGCATCATGTCTTTAGGATCACTGACTGACTTGGGGGCATGTAGGTCTGGTTGTTGCCAGCGGATACAGCCGGTCAGCATCATGTCTTTAGGATCACTGACTGACTGACTAGGGGGCATGTAGGTCTGGTTGTTGCCAGCGGATACAGCTGGTCAGCATCATGTCTTTAGGATCACTGACTGACTGACTGACTGACTGGGTCTGCATGTAGGTCTGGTTGTTGCCAGCGGAAACAGCCGGTCAGCATCATGTCTTTAGGATCACTGACTGACTTGGGGGCATGTAGGTCTGGTTGTTGCCAGCGGATACAGCCGGTCAGCATCATGTCTTTAGGATCACTGACTGACTTGGGGGCATGTAGGTCTGGTTGTTGCCAGCGGATACAGCTTCAGAACAAGTCATGAAGAAATAAAATCACTGGATGGATAAACACCTTTATGAAGGGGACAGGAGTGTTTCCTTCGAACTATAGAAATTAGGGCTGACCCCAATTAGCCACCTAGTCGATTGCTTGGTCGTTAGGCCGTTGGTCAACAGAGATTATTTTAGTTGAGCAGTAACAAACAAATACACTGCTCAAAAAAATAAAGGGAACACTTAAACAGCACAATGTAACTCCAAGTCAATTACACTTCTGTGAAATCAAACTGTCCACTTAGGAAGCAATACTGATTGACAATAAATTGCACATGCTGTTGTGCAAATGGAATAGACAACTGGTGGAAATTATAGGCAATTAGCAAGACACCCCCAATAAAGGAGTGGCTCTGCAGGTGGGGACCACAGACCACTTCTCAGTTCCTATGCTTCCTGGCTGATGTTTTGGTCACTTTCACTCTAGTGGTAGCATGAGACGGAGTCTACAACCCACACAAGTGGCTCAGGTAGTGCAGCTCATCCAGGATGGGACATCAATGCGAGCTGTGGCAAGAAGGTTTGCTGTGTCTGTCAGCGTAGTGTCCAGAGCATGGAGGCGCTACCAGGAGACAGACCAGTACATCAGGAGACGTGGAGGAGGCCGTAGGAGGGCAACAACCCAGCAGCAGGACCGCTACCTCCGCCTTTGTGCAAGGAGGAGCAGGAGGAGCACTGCCGGAGCCCTGCAAAATGACCTCCAGCAGGCCACAAATGTGCATGTGTCTGCTCAAACGGTCAGAAACAGACTCCATGAGGATGGTATGAGGGCCCGATGTCCACAGGTGGGGGTTGTGTTTACAGCCCAATACCGTGCAGGACGTTTGGCATTTTCCAGAGAACATCAAGATTGGCAAATTCGCCACTGTCGCCCTGTGCTCTTCACAGATGAAAGCAGGTTCACACTGAGCACATGTGACAGAGTCTGGAGACGCCGTGGAGAACGTTCTGCTGCCTGCAACATCCTCCAGCATGACCGGTTTGGCGGTGGGTCAGTCATGGTGTGGGGTGGCATTTCTTTGGGGGGCCGCACAGCCCTCCATGTGCTCGCCAGAGGTAGCCTGACTGTCATTAGGTACCAAGATGAGATGAGATCCCCAGACCCCTTGTGAGACCATATGCTGGTGCGGTTGGCCCTGGGTTCCTCGTAACGCAAGACAATGCTAGACTTCATGTGGCTGGAGTGTATCAGCAATTCCTACAAGAGGAAGGCATTGATGCTATGGACTGGCCCGCCCGTTCCCCAGACCTGAATCCAATTGAGCACATCTGGGACATCATGTCTCACTCCATCTACCAACGCCACGTTGCACCACAGACTGTCCAGGAGTTGGCGGATGCTTTAGTCCAGGTCTGGGAGGAGATCCCTCAGGAGACCATCCACCACCTCATCAGGAGCATGCCCAGGCGTTGTAGGGAGGTCATACAGGCACGTGGAGGCCACACAGACAATACTGAGCCTCATTTTGACTTGTTTTACGGACATTACATCAAAGTTGGATCAGACTGTAGTGTGGTTTTCCACTTTTGAGTGTGACTCCAAATCCAGACCCTCATGGGTTGATAAATTTGAATTCCATTGATAATTTGTGTGATTTTGTTGTCAGCACATTCAACTATGTAAAGAAATAAGTATTTAATAAGAATATTTCATTCATTCAGATCTAGGATGTGTTATTTTAGTGTTCCCTTTATTTTTTTGAGCAGTGTATATACTGTGGGTGTTGACAACAGCGTTGCTCCCCGAAGCACAAGAAGTGTGAATGTCCTGACTTCTGCTGAGGTCGTATCACAGTAAATGCTGCACGGACAATGCAGATGTTAGGTTGACCATGTAGCGCCCAGATGCACAATGCACGTCCCTCTGAACACAATGCACGTCCCTCTGAACACAATGCACGTCCCTCTGAACACAATGCACGTCCCTCTGAACACAATGCACGTCCCTCTGAACACAATGAACCTGGCCTGATTACACATAGAAGTAGCCCTATAGACTACCTGATGACACATAGAAGTAGACCTATAGACTACCTGATGACACATAGAAGTAGGTCTAAAGACTACCTGATGACACATAGAAGTAGACCTATATACTACCTGGCCTGATGACACATAGAAGTAGACCTATAGACTGCCTGGCCTGATGACACATAGAAGTAGACCTATAGACTACCTGATGACACATAGAAGTAGACCTATAGACTGCCTGGCCTGATGACACATAGAAGTAGACCTATAGACTACCTGATGACACATAGAAGTAGCCCTATAGACTACCTGATGACACATAGAAGTAGACCTATAGGCTACCTGATGACACATAGAAGTAGACCTATAGACTACCTGATGACACATAGAAGTAGACCTATAGACTACCTGATGACACATAGAAGTAGACCTATAGACTACCTGATTACACATAGAAGTAGGTCTATACACTACCTGGCCTGATGACACATAGAAGTAGCCCTATAGACTACCTGGCCTGATGACACATAGAAGTAGACCTATAGACTACCTGATGACACATAGAAGTAGCCCTATAGACTACCTGGCCTGATGAAACATAGAAGTAGACCTATAGGCTACCTGATGACACATAGAAGTAGACCTATAGGCTACCTGATGACACATAGAAGTAGACCTATAGACTACCTGGCCTGATGACACATAGAAGTAGCCCTATAGACGACCTGGCCTGATGAAACATAGAAGTAGACCTATAGACTACCTGATTACATAGAAGTAGCCCTATAGACTACCTGATGACACATAGAAGTAGACCTATAGGCTACCTGATGACACATAGAAGTAGACCTATAGGCTACCTGGCCTGATGACACATAGAAGTAGACCTATAGGCTACCTGGCCTGATGACACATAGAAGTAGCCCTATAGACTACCTGATGACACATAGAAGTAGACCTATAGACTACCTGATGACTCATAGAAGTAGACCTATAGACTACCTGATGACACATAGAAGTAGCCCTATAGACTACCTGATGACACATAGAAGTAGACCTATAGACTACCTGGCCTGATGACACATAGAAGTAGACCTATAGACTACCTGATGACACATAGAAGTAGACCTATAGACTACCTGGCCTGATGACACATAGAAGTAGACCTATAGACTACCTGATGACACATAGAAGTAGACCTATAGACTACCTGGCCTGATGACACATAGAAGTAGACCTATAGACTACCTGGCCTGATGACACATAGAAGTAGACCTATAGACTACCTGATGACACATAGAAGTAGACCTATAGACTACCTGATGACACATAGAAGTAGACCTATAGACTACCTGATGACACATAGAAGTAGACCTATAGACTACCTGATTACACATAGAAGTAGGTCTATACACTACCTGGCCTGATGACACATAGAAGTAGCCCTATAGACTACCTGGCCTGATGACACATAGAAGTAGACCTATAGACTACCTGATGACACATAGAAGTAGCCCTATAGACTACCTGGCCTGATGAAACATAGAAGTAGACCTATAGGCTACCTGATGACACATAGAAGTAGACCTATAGGCTACCTGATGACACATAGAAGTAGCCCTATAGACTACCTGATGACACATAGAAGTAGACCTATAGACTACCTGGCCTGATGACACATAGAAGTAGACCTATAGACTACCTGATGACACATAGAAGTAGACCTATAGACTACCTGGCCTGATGACACATAGAAGTAGACCTATAGACTACCTGATGACACATAGAAGTAGACCTATAGACTACCTGGCCTGATGGCACATAGAAGTAGACCTATAGACTACCTGATGACACATAGAAGTAGACCTATAGACTACCTGATGACACATAGAAGTAGACCTATAGACTACCTGATGACACATAGAAGTAGACCTATAGACTACCTGATGACACATAGAAGTAGACCTATAGACTACCTGATGACACATAGAAGTAGACCTATAGACTACCTGATTACACATAGAAGTAGGTCTATACACTACCTGGCCTGATGACACATAGAAGTAGCCCTATAGACTACCTGGCCTGATGACACATAGAAGTAGACCTATAGACTACCTGATGACACATAGAAGTAGCCCTATAGACTACCTGGCCTGATGAAACATAGAAGTAGACCTATAGGCTACCTGATGACACATAGAAGTAGACCTATAGGCTACCTGATGACACATAGAAGTAGACCTATAGACTACCTGGCCTGATGACACATAGAAGTAGCCCTATAGACTACCTGGCCTGATGAAACATAGAAGTAGACCTATAGACTACCTGATTACATAGAAGTAGCCCTATAGACTACCTGATGACACATAGAAGTAGACCTATAGACTACCTGATGACACATAGAAGTAGACCTATAGGCTACCTGATGACACATAGAAGTAGACCTATAGACTACCTGGCCTGATGACACATAGAAGTAGACCTATAGACTACCTGATGACACATAGAAGTAGACCTATAGACTACCTGGCCTGATGACACATAGAAGTAGACCTATAGACTACCTGATGACACATAGAAGTAGACCTATAGACTACCTGGCCTGATGACACATAGAAGTAGACCTATAGACTACCTGATGACACATAGAAGTAGACCTATAGACTACCTGGCCTGATGACACATAGAAGTAGACCTATAGACTACCTGATGACACATAGAAGTAGGTCTAAAGACTACCCGATGACACATAGAAGTAGACCTATAGACTACCTGATGACACATAGAAGTAGACCTATAGGCTACCTGGCCTGATGACACATAGAAGTAGACCTATAGGCTACCTGGCCTGATGACACATAGAAGTAGACCTATAGGCTACCTGGCCTGATGACACATAGAAGTAGCCCTATAGACTACCTGATGACACATAGAAGTAGGTCTAAAGACTACCCGATGACACATAGAAGTAGACCTATAGACTACCTGATGACACATAGAAGTAGACCTATAGGCTACCTGGCCTGATGACACATAGAAGTAGCCCTATAGACTACCTGATGACACATAGAAGTAGACCTATAGACTACCTGATGACACATAGAAGTAGACCTATAGACTACCTGATGACACATAGAAGTAGACCTATAGGCTACCTGGCCTGATGACACGTAGAAGTAGACCTATAGGCTACCTGGCCTGATGACACATAGAAGTAGCCCTATAGACTACCTGATGACACATAGAAGTAGGTCTAAAGACTACCCGATGACACATAGAAGTAGACCTATAGACTACCTGATGACACATAGAAGTAGGTCTATAGACTACCTGATGACACATAGAAGTAGACCTATAGACTACCTGGCCTGATTACACATAGAAGTAGACCTATAGACTACCTGATGACACATAGAAGTAGACCTATAGACTACCTGGCCTGATTACACATAGAAGTAGACCTATAGACTACCTGATGACACATAGAAGTAGCCCTATAGACTACCTGATTACACATAGAAGTAGACCTATAGACTACCTGATGACACATAGAATTAGACCTATAGACTACCTGATGACACATAGAAGTAGCCCTATAGACTACCTGGCCTGATGACACATAGAAGTAGCCCTATAGACTACCTGATGACACATAGAAGTAGCCCTATAGACTACCTGATGACACATAGAAGTAGACCTATAGACTACCTGATGACACATAGAAGTAGACCTATAGACTACCTGATGACACATAGAAGTAGACCTATAGGCTATAGGCCTGATGACACATAGAAGTAGACCTATAGACTACCTGGCCTGATGACACATAGAAGTAGACCTATAGACTACCTGGCCTGATGACACATAGAAGTAGACCTATAGACTACCTGGCCTGATGACACATAGAAGTAGACCTATAGACTACCTGGCCTGATGACACATAGAAGTAGACCTATAGACTACCTGGCCTGATGACACATAGAAGTAGACCTATAGACTACCTGGCCTGATGACACATAGAAGTAGACCTATAGACTACCTGATGACACATAGAAGTAGACCTATAGACTACCTGGCCTGATGACACATAGAAGTAGACCTATAGACTACCTGATGACACATAGAAGTAGACCTATAGACTACCTGATGACACATAGAAGTAGACCTATAGACTACCTGATGACACATAGAAGTAGACCTATAGGCTATAGGCCTGATGACACATAGAAGTAGACCTATAGACTACCTGGCCTGATGACACATAGAAGTAGACCTATAGACTACCTGGCCTGATGACACATAGAAGTAGACCTATAGACTACCTGGCCTGATGACACATAGAAGTAGACCTATAGACTACCTGGCCTGATGACACATAGAAGTAGACCTATAGACTACCTGGCCTGATGACACATAGAAGTAGACCTATAGACTACCTGGCCTGATGACACATAGAAGTAGACCTATAGACTACCTGGCCTGATGACACATAGAAGTAGACCTATAGACTACCTGATGACACATAGAAGTAGACCTATAGACTACCTGATGACACATAGAAGTAGACCTATAGACTACCTGATGACACATAGAAGTAGACCTATAGACTACCTGATGACACATAGAAGTAGACCTATAGGCTATAGGCCTGATGACACATAGAAGTAGACCTATAGACTACCTGGCCTGATGACACATAGAAGTAGACCTATAGACTACCTGGCCTGATGACACATAGAAGTAGACCTATAGACTACCTGGCCTGATGACACATAGAAGTAGACCTATAGACTACCTGGCCTGATGACACATAGAAGTAGACCTATAGACTACCTGGCCTGATGACACATAGAAGTAGACCTATAGACTACCTGGCCTGATGACACATAGAAGTAGACCTATAGACTACCTGATGACACATAGAAGTAGACCTATAGACTACCTGGCCTGATGACACATAGAAGTAGACCTATAGACTACCTGATGACACATAGAAGTAGACCTATAGACTACCTGATTACACATAGAAGTAGACCTATAGACTATAGGCCTGATGACACATAGAAGTAGCCCTATAGACTACCTGATGACACATAGAAGTAGACCTATAGACTACCTGATTACACATAGAAGTAGACCTATAGACTACCTGATTACACATAGAAGTAGACCTATATACTACCTGGCCTGATGACACATAGAAGTAGACCTATAGACTACCTGATGACACATAGAAGTAGACCTATAGACTACCTGATGACACATAGAAGTAGCCCTATAGACTACCTGATTACACATAGAAGTAGACCTATAGACTACCTGATGACACATAGAAGTAGACCTATAGACTACCTGATGACACATAGAAGTAGACCTATAGGCTACCTGGCCTGATGACACATAGAAGTAGACCTATAGGCTACCTGGCCTGATGACACATAGAAGTAGACCTATAGGCTACCTGGCCTGATGACACATAGAAGTAGCCCTATAGACTACCTGATGACACATAGAAGTAGGTCTAAAGACTACCCGATGACACATAGAAGTAGACCTATAGACTACCTGATGACACATAGAAGTAGCCCTATAGACTACCTGATGACACATAGAAGTAGACCTATAGACTACCTGATGACACATAGAAGTAGACCTATAGACTACCTGATGACACATAGAAGTAGACCTATAGGCTACCTGGCCTGATGACACGTAGAAGTAGACCTATAGGCTACCTGGCCTGATGACACATAGAAGTAGCCCTATAGACTACCTGATGACACATAGAAGTAGACCTATAGACTACCTGATGACACATAGAAGTAGACCTATAGACTACCTGATGACACATAGAAGTAGACCTATAGGCTACCTGGCCTGATGACACATAGAAGTAGACCTATAGACTACCTGGCCTGATGACACATAGAAGTAGACCTATAGACTACCTGGCCTGATGACACATAGAAGTAGACCTATAGACTACCTGGCCTGATGACACATAGAAGTAGACCTATAGACTACCTGGCCTGATGACACATAGAAGTAGACCTATAGACTACCTGGCCTGATGACACATAGAAGTAGACCTATAGACTACCTGATGACACATAGAAGTAGACCTATAGGCCTGATGACACATAGAAGTAGCCCTATAGACTACCTGATGACACATAGAAGTAGACCTATAGACTACCTGATGACTCATAGAAGTAGACCTATAGACTACCTGATGACACATAGAAGTAGCCCTATAGACTACCTGATGACACATAGAAGTAGACCTATAGACTACCTGATGACACATAGAAGTAGACCTATAGACTACCTGGCCTGATGACACATAGAAGTAGACCTATAGACTACCTGATGACACATAGAAGTAGACCTATAGACTACCTGGCCTGATGACACATAGAAGTAGACCTATAGACTACCTGATGACACATAGAAGTAGACCTATAGACTACCTGGCCTGATGACACATAGAAGTAGACCTATAGACTACCTGATGACACATAGAAGTAGACCTATAGACTACCTGGCCTGATGACACATAGAAGTAGACCTATAGACTACCTGATGACACATAGAAGTAGACCTATAGACTACCTGATGACACATAGAAGTAGACCTATAGGCTACCTGGCCTGATGACACATAGAAGTAGACCTATAGGCTACCTGGCCTGATGACACATAGAAGTAGACCTATAGGCTACCTGGCCTGATGACACATAGAAGTAGCCCTATAGACTACCTGATGACACATAGAAGTAGACCTATAGACTACCTGATGACACATAGAAGTAGACCTATATACTACCTGGCCTGATGACACGTAGAAGTAGACCTATAGGCTACCTGGCCTGATGACACATAGAAGTAGCCCTATAGACTACCCGATGACACATAGAAGTAGGTCTAAAGACTACCCGATGACACATAGAAGTAGACCTATAGACTACCTGATGACACATAGAAGTAGACCTATAGGCTACCTGATGACACATAGAAGTAGGTCTATAGACTACCTGATGACACATAGAAGTAGACCTATAGACTACCTGGCCTGATTACACATAGAAGTAGACCTATAGACTACCTGATGACACATAGAAGTAGACCTATAGACTACCTGGCCTGATTACACATAGAAGTAGACCTATAGACTACCTGATGACACATAGAAGTAGACCTATAGACTACCTGATGACACATAGAAGTAGACCTATAGGCTACCTGATGACACATAGAAGTAGGTCTATAGACTACCTGATGACACATAGAAGTAGACCTATAGACTACCTGGCCTGATTACACATAGAAGTAGACCTATAGACTACCTGATGACACATAGAAGTAGACCTATAGACTACCTGGCCTGATTACACATAGAAGTAGACCTATAGACTACCTGATGACACATAGAAGTAGCCCTATAGACTACCTGATTACACATAGAAGTAGACCTATAGACTACCTGATGACACATAGAATTAGACCTATAGACTACCTGATGACACATAGAAGTAGACCTATAGACTACCTGGCCTGATGACACATAGAAGTAGCCCTATAGACTACCTGATGACACATAGAAGTAGCCCTATAGACTACCTGATGACACATAGAAGTAGACCTATAGACTACCTGATGACACATAGAAGTACACCTATAGACTACCTGATGACACATAGAAGTACACCTATAGACTACCTGATGACACATAGAAGTAGACCTATAGACTACCTGATGACACATAGAAGTAGACCTATAGACTACCTGATGACACATAGAAGTAGACCTATAGACTACCTGGCCTGATGACACATAGAAGTAGACCTATAGACTACCTGGCCTGATGACACATAGAAGTAGACCTATAGACTACCTGGCCTGATGACACATAGAAGTAGACCTATAGACTACCTGGCCTGATGACACATAGAAGTAGACCTATAGACTACCTGGCCTGATGACACATAGAAGTAGACCTATAGACTACCTGGCCTGATGACACATAGAAGTAGACCTATAGACTACCTGATGACACATAGAAGTAGACCTATAGACTACCTGGCCTGATGACACATAGAAGTAGACCTATAGACTACCTGATGACACATAGAAGTAGACCTATAGGCCTGATGACACATAGAAGTAGACCTATAGACTACCTGATTACACATAGAAGTAGACCTATAGACTATAGGCCTGATGACACATAGAAGTAGCCCTATAGACTACCTGATGACACATAGAAGTAGACCTATAGACTACCTGATTACACATAGAAGTAGACCTATATACTACCTGGCCTGATGACACATAGAAGTAGACCTATAGACTACCTGATGACACATAGAAGTAGACCTATAGACTACCTGATGACACATAGAAGTAGCCCTATAGACTACCTGATTACACATAGAAGTAGACCTATAGACTACCTGATGACACATAGAAGTAGACCTATAGACTACCTGATGACACATAGAAGTAGACCTATAGGCTATAGGCCTGATGACACATAGAAGTAGACCTATAGACTACCTGGCCTGATGACACATAGAAGTAGACCTATAGACTACCTGGCCTGATGACACATAGAAGTAGACCTATAGACTACCTGGCCTGATGACACATAGAAGTAGACCTATAGACTACCTGGCCTGATGACACATAGAAGTAGACCTATAGACTACCTGGCCTGATGACACATAGAAGTAGACCTATAGACTACCTGGCCTGATGACACATAGAAGTAGACCTATAGACTACCTGGCCTGATGACACATAGAAGTAGACCTATAGACTACCTGATGACACATAGAAGTAGACCTATAGACTACCTGGCCTGATGACACATAGAAGTAGACCTATAGACTACCTGATGACACATAGAAGTAGACCTATAGGCCTGATGACACATAGAAGTAGACCTATAGACTACCTGATTACACATAGAAGTAGACCTATAGACTATAGGCCTGATGACACATAGAAGTAGCCCTATAGACTACCTGATGACACATAGAAGTAGACCTATAGACTACCTGATTACACATAGAAGTAGACCTATAGACTACCTGATTACACATAGAAGTAGACCTATATACTACCTGATTACACATAGAAGTAGACCTATAGACTACCTGATGACACATAGAAGTAGACCTATAGGCTATAGGCCTGATGACACATAGAAGTAGACCTATAGACTACCTGGCCTGATGACACATAGAAGTAGACCTATAGACTACCTGGCCTGATGACACATAGAAGTAGACCTATAGACTACCTGGCCTGATGACACATAGAAGTAGACCTATAGACTACCTGGCCTGATGACACATAGAAGTAGACCTATAGACTACCTGGCCTGATGACACATAGAAGTAGACCTATAGACTACCTGGCCTGATGACACATAGAAGTAGACCTATAGACTACCTGATGACACATAGAAGTAGACCTATAGACTACCTGGCCTGATGACACATAGAAGTAGACCTATAGACTACCTGATGACACATAGAAGTAGACCTATAGGCCTGATGACACATAGAAGTAGACCTATAGACTACCTGATTACACATAGAAGTAGACCTATAGACTATAGGCCTGATGACACATAGAAGTAGCCCTATAGACTACCTGATGACACATAGAAGTAGACCTATAGACTACCTGATTACACATAGAAGTAGACCTATAGACTACCTGATTACACATAGAAGTAGACCTATATACTACCTGGCCTGATGACACATAGAAGTAGACCTATAGACTACCTGGCCTGATGACACATAGAAGTAGACCTATAGACTACCTGATGACACATAGAAGTAGACCTATAGACTACCTGATGACACATAGAAGTAGACCTATAGACTACCTGATGACACATAGAAGTAGACCTATAGACTACCTGATGACACATAGAAGTAGACCTATAGACTACCTGATGACACATAGAAGTAGACCTATAGACTACCTGGCCTGATTACACATAGAAGTAGACCTATAGACTACCTGATGACACATAGAAGTAGCCCTATAGACTACCTGATTACACATAGAAGTAGACCTATAGGCTACCTGGCCTGATGACACATAGAAGTAGACCTATAGGCTACCTGGCCTGATGACACATAGAAGTAGACCTATAGGCTACCTGGCCTGATGACACATAGAAGTAGCCCTATAGACTACCTGATGACACATAGAAGTAGACCTATAGACTACCTGATGACACATAGAAGTAGACCTATATACTACCTGGCCTGATGACACGTAGAAGTAGACCTATAGGCTACCTGGCCTGATGACACATAGAAGTAGCCCTATAGACTACCCGATGACACATAGAAGTAGGTCTAAAGACTACCCGATGACACATAGAAGTAGACCTATAGACTACCTGATGACACATAGAAGTAGACCTATAGGCTACCTGATGACACATAGAAGTAGGTCTATAGACTACCTGATGACACATAGAAGTAGACCTATAGACTACCTGGCCTGATTACACATAGAAGTAGACCTATAGACTACCTGATGACACATAGAAGTAGACCTATAGACTACCTGGCCTGATTACACATAGAAGTAGACCTATAGACTACCTGATGACACATAGAAGTAGACCTATAGACTACCTGATGACACATAGAAGTAGACCTATAGGCTACCTGATGACACATAGAAGTAGGTCTATAGACTACCTGATGACACATAGAAGTAGACCTATAGACTACCTGGCCTGATTACACATAGAAGTAGACCTATAGACTACCTGATGACACATAGAAGTAGACCTATAGACTACCTGGCCTGATTACACATAGAAGTAGACCTATAGACTACCTGATGACACATAGAAGTAGCCCTATAGACTACCTGATTACACATAGAAGTAGACCTATAGACTACCTGATGACACATAGAATTAGACCTATAGACTACCTGATGACACATAGAAGTAGACCTATAGACTACCTGGCCTGATGACACATAGAAGTAGCCCTATAGACTACCTGATGACACATAGAAGTAGCCCTATAGACTACCTGATGACACATAGAAGTAGACCTATAGACTACCTGATGACACATAGAAGTACACCTATAGACTACCTGATGACACATAGAAGTACACCTATAGACTACCTGATGACACATAGAAGTAGACCTATAGACTACCTGATGACACATAGAAGTAGACCTATAGACTACCTGATGACACATAGAAGTAGACCTATAGACTACCTGATGACACATAGAAGTAGACCTATAGGCTATAGGCCTGATGACACATAGAAGTAGACCTATAGACTACCTGGCCTGATGACACATAGAAGTAGACCTATAGACTACCTGGCCTGATGACACATAGAAGTAGACCTATAGACTACCTGGCCTGATGACACATAGAAGTAGACCTATAGACTACCTGGCCTGATGACACATAGAAGTAGACCTATAGACTACCTGATGACACATAGAAGTAGACCTATAGACTACCTGGCCTGATGACACATAGAAGTAGACCTATAGACTACCTGATGACACATAGAAGTAGACCTATAGGCCTGATGACACATAGAAGTAGACCTATAGACTACCTGATTACACATAGAAGTAGACCTATAGACTATAGGCCTGATGACACATAGAAGTAGCCCTATAGACTACCTGATGACACATAGAAGTAGACCTATAGACTACCTGATTACACATAGAAGTAGACCTATATACTACCTGGCCTGATGACACATAGAAGTAGACCTATAGACTACCTGATGACACATAGAAGTAGACCTATAGACTACCTGATGACACATAGAAGTAGCCCTATAGACTACCTGATTACACATAGAAGTAGACCTATAGACTACCTGATGACACATAGAAGTAGACCTATAGACTACCTGATGACACATAGAAGTAGACCTATAGGCTATAGGCCTGATGACACATAGAAGTAGACCTATAGACTACCTGGCCTGATGACACATAGAAGTAGACCTATAGACTACCTGGCCTGATGACACATAGAAGTAGACCTATAGACTACCTGGCCTGATGACACATAGAAGTAGACCTATAGACTACCTGGCCTGATGACACATAGAAGTAGACCTATAGACTACCTGGCCTGATGACACATAGAAGTAGACCTATAGACTACCTGGCCTGATGACACATAGAAGTAGACCTATAGACTACCTGGCCTGATGACACATAGAAGTAGACCTATAGACTACCTGATGACACATAGAAGTAGACCTATAGACTACCTGGCCTGATGACACATAGAAGTAGACCTATAGACTACCTGATGACACATAGAAGTAGACCTATAGGCCTGATGACACATAGAAGTAGACCTATAGACTACCTGATTACACATAGAAGTAGACCTATAGACTATAGGCCTGATGACACATAGAAGTAGCCCTATAGACTACCTGATGACACATAGAAGTAGACCTATAGACTACCTGATTACACATAGAAGTAGACCTATAGACTACCTGATTACACATAGAAGTAGACCTATATACTACCTGATTACACATAGAAGTAGACCTATAGACTACCTGATGACACATAGAAGTAGACCTATAGGCTATAGGCCTGATGACACATAGAAGTAGACCTATAGACTACCTGGCCTGATGACACATAGAAGTAGACCTATAGACTACCTGGCCTGATGACACATAGAAGTAGACCTATAGACTACCTGGCCTGATGACACATAGAAGTAGACCTATAGACTACCTGGCCTGATGACACATAGAAGTAGACCTATAGACTACCTGGCCTGATGACACATAGAAGTAGACCTATAGACTACCTGGCCTGATGACACATAGAAGTAGACCTATAGACTACCTGATGACACATAGAAGTAGACCTATAGACTACCTGGCCTGATGACACATAGAAGTAGACCTATAGACTACCTGATGACACATAGAAGTAGACCTATAGGCCTGATGACACATAGAAGTAGACCTATAGACTACCTGATTACACATAGAAGTAGACCTATAGACTATAGGCCTGATGACACATAGAAGTAGCCCTATAGACTACCTGATGACACATAGAAGTAGACCTATAGACTACCTGATTACACATAGAAGTAGACCTATAGACTACCTGATTACACATAGAAGTAGACCTATATACTACCTGGCCTGATGACACATAGAAGTAGACCTATAGACTACCTGGCCTGATGACACATAGAAGTAGACCTATAGACTACCTGGCCTGATGACACATAGAAGTAGACCTATAGACTACCTGATGACACATAGAAGTAGACCTATAGACTACCTGATGACACATAGAAGTAGACCTATAGACTACCTGATGACACATAGAAGTAGACCTATAGACTACCTGATGACACATAGAAGTAGACCTATAGACTACCTGATGACACATAGAAGTAGCCCTATAGACTACCTGATTACACATAGAAGTAGACCTATAGACTACCTGATGACACATAGAAGTAGACCTATAGGCTTTAGGCCTGCGTGAAAACAGAGGTATAATAATGTGCCCATTTGGGGATCTGATAGTGTTTCTGATAGGTTAACGCCCCACCACCAATGAGCTGTGGAGCTTCTCAAAGTAATCTTTTCTTCACCTTAAACAGAAAGTGAACAAAGTCTGTTTTTCCATCCATTGAAAATGACAATAGATCCTCAATGTATTTGAAAGATCTTTCCAGCTCTCTCCCTTTCGATAACCACTCAGCGTGAAAGGGAGCAATGTCATGCTCTGATCTAATAGATACACCATACAAATAGTCCTACCTGATTACTTCTTATCAGTGCTCTGATCCAATGGAGACATGAAATAGGTTTATGTTCCAGTTGTTGTGGGTTTGTTTGTGTTTATGTGTGTATTTCAGGAAATGGCTTCCTGAAGTCCAAAGCAGCTGATTGGTCGGCCCCATTGCTAATTGGAGCTGACCCCACCTTCTCGTTAGGGGATGCAGCTGTCTTCAATTACAGACTCCTTCTCCAGCTGGATAAAAGCCAGTGGTCCTTTGTTAGGAAAGTGAGAGTGTTGAGTTTTGTCATGTGTTTTGTTGTTCTGTAATAGTGGTGTGGAAAGGATTTTGCAGCGTATGCCCTACTAGGACTGTGTTTTTGATTTGTGAAATTGCTCACTTTAAGTTTGTTTTCTGTTGTTCCCAGGGGGAAGGCACATTTAGGAGTGCTGAGGCAAGAGGCCTGCGTGGATACATATACCTGCAGTATGTACTCTGTCTCGATACACTAGGTAAGACCTGGGGGACCCTCCCCTGTATTTTGGTTAGTGCACCAGGTGGTGCTGGTTAGGTAAGTAGTGGGTTGGAGAGGGGGCTCCTTAGCTTACTTTGGTTCCGTCCAGCCCCTTTTCCCCAAATTACCGTGTGAAGGAAATAAATTCTCTGTCATCCTTAGTTCTTGACTTGGGTTGAAATGGGTTCTGTTTTATATTTAGGCGTTTCACAATACTGTTGAGTTGATATTCTATAAGAGGAACAGGAGCTCAAGCAGTAGAACATTTGAGGTTCCTGAACTCAGCTCCTGTCCAAGTCAACCACTGCTTCTTATCCCTTGATCAAATAGCCTACAGCTGTGTCTGTCCTGAGCCCACTGGAGTGGGAAATTGAGGGCACAGAATATTTTATACAATGTTGCGAGCGAAAGCATCTGGCTGGACTAAAGTTGTTCGAAGTTCTGTGAATTTATTTGGATAGAATTTTGATTATCCACGTGACAATGATATTTAGATATGAAGATGTTATTTTTTTGTTAACTTCAGCAAAAAAAAATGTGCATATGAAAACCATAATGGCATCTTCAGGAGAGTCATGTCAGAATCTGCGAAAACCAGCAGGAGAAGTGGGGTCAGGTGAATATCTCTCTTCTGGTTATCTAGATCTGTTGCCCTCTTCAGGCACCAAACCGTCAGCCACCACCAGACGATATAGTGGATTTTATTAAAACACATCTGTTTTACACACACACACACACACACACACACACACATATATATTTGCAATTGATTGGTCTAAAGAATAGAGGCCTTTCGGTTTACCAGTAGCTTTATTTGTCGGCCCAAGTAGAAATAAAACATCACTAGATAAAGACATTGAAGTGGACAGGTTTTTCCCTTCCAACTGCAAGCGTCCACCTTCTCCGGTCATGTGTCACAAAGAGATTGTAATCCCAAGGTAAAAAAATACATCAGGTCACAACACAATGTGTTTTTCAAAAGTATCATTCAATCACATCGTAATTGTACATGGTTGAGCAATGACTGGAGGTCACCACCTGCTCTCTCTCTCACACACACACACACACACACACGCCTCTCAGCAGCCAATGAAAACTGTCTTACCCTCCGTCTCAACAATGCTGTGACCGTGGCAACCCTTCTATCCCCTTTGGTGGGTAAACAGCCACTTCATCAACTGAAGGCCTTTCACTGTAATGTCTCAGTTCACACCTGAGCTTTCTGTCCAGGAGAAACAGGTTATAGAGGAGCCCCATGTCTGTCCAGGAGAAACAGGTTATAGAGGAGCCCCATGTCTGTCCAGGAGAAACAGGTTATAGAGGAGCCCCATGTCTGTCCAGGAGAAACAGGTTATGGAGGAGCCCCATGTCTGTCCAGGAGAAACAGGTTATGGAGGAGCCCCATGTTTGTCCAGGAGAAACAGGTTATAGAGGCCATGTCTGTCCAGGTAGAAACAGGTTATGGAGCCTATGCCTGTCTGTCTGTCTGTCTCAGTTGAGCTCTCTCGGTCTCTGTCTGATCCAAACTGAACACATTCTATGTTGCTGTTCAAACACATTGCATATTGTAGACATGTGAACTTGAACACTGTGGTGTCTGAGCCAAAGGTTGGCTGGACTTTGCTCTTGACCTGTAGATCTCTACATTACTCCCTACTTCATAAACTTCCATATTATCTGACTTTGCTGTTGAAGTATCGGCGTCTGAGTTACCCAACTGTTTTTCAGGGTGATATGTGATGTTTTATTTGTGTGCTCTTTCTCTCATCAAAACTAAGGAATAATGTAGTAACCAAAAACGTGAAACAAATCTAAATGTATGAGATTCTTCAAAGTCGCCACACTTTGCCTTGACAGCATTGCACACTCTTGGCATTCTCTCAACCAGCTTCATGAGGAAGTCACCTGGAATGCATTTAAATTAACAGGTGTGCCTTGTTAAAAGTTAATCTGTGGAATTTCTTTCCTTAATTAGTTTGAGCCAATCAGTTGTATTGTAACAAGGTAGGGGGGCATAAAGAACATAGACCTATTTGGTTAAAGACAAAGTCCATATTATGGCAAGAACAGCTCAAATAAGCAAAGGGAAATGAGTCCATAATTACTTTAAGCCATGACAGTCAGTCAATCCGGAACATTTCAAGAACTTTGAAAGTTCCTTCAAGTGCAGTCGCAAAAACCATCAAGCGCTATGATGAAACTGTCTAATGAGGACCACCACAGGAAAGGAAGACCCAGAGTTACCTCTGCTGCAGAGGATAAGTTCATTAGAGTTACCAGCCTCAGAAATTGCAGCCCAAATAAATGCTTCATTGAGTTCAAGTAACAGACACATCTCAACATCAACTGTTCAAAGGAGACTGTGAATCAGGCCTTCATGGTCAAATTGCTACAAAGAAACCACTACTAAAAGGACACCAGTAAGAAGAGACTTGCTTGAGCCAAGAAACACGAGCAATGAACATTAGACCGGTGGAAATCTGTCCTTTGGTCTGATGAGTCCAAATTTGAGATTTTTGGTTCCAATGGATGATCTCTGCATGTGTGGTACCCACCATGAAGCATGGAGGAGGAGGTGGTGCTTTGCTGGTGACACTGATTTATTTAGAATTCATCAATCTACACACAGGGCCTCCCGAGTGCTGTAAGGAACTGCATCGCAGCTAGTGCCACTAGAGTTTCTGGGTTTGAGTCCAGGCTCTGTCGCAGACAGAGGTCCATGGGCGGCGCATCGTCCGGGTTAGGGGAGGGTTTGGCCCAGCGTCTTCCGGGTTAAGGGAGGGTTTGGCCCAGCGTCGTCCGGGTTCAAATCAAATCAATTTATATAGCCCTTCTTACATCAGCTGATATCTCAAAGCGCTGTACAGAAACCCAGCCTAAAACCCCAAACAGCAAGCAATGCAGGTGTAGAAGCACGGTGGCTAGGAAAAAGGGGAGGGTTAGGGGAGGGTTTGGCCAGCAGGGATATCCTTGTCCCATTGCGCACTAGCGACTCCTGTGGCGGGCTTGGCTTGGCGCACGCTGACACGCTCGCCAGGTGTACGGTGTTTCCTCCGACACATTGGTGCGGCTGGCTGACGGGTTAAGTGGGCATTGTGTCAAGAAGCAGTGCGGTGTGGTTGGGTTGTGTTTCGGAGGATGCACGACCTTCACCTCTCCTGAGTCCGTAAGGGAGTTGCAGCGATGAGACAAGACTAACTACCAATTGGATACCACAAAATTGGGGAGAAAAAAGGGGTAAAAAAATAAATAAACGAGTAGGTGAACAGATGATCTTTCCCCCCATGAAGCATGGAGGAGGTGTAATGGTGCTTTGCTGGTGACACTGTCAGTGATTTATTTAGAATTCAAGGCACACTTAATCACCATGGCTACCACAGCATTCTGCAGCGATACACCATCCCATCTGGTTTGGGCTTACTGGGACGATCATTTGTTTTTCAAGAGGACAATGACCTAACACACCTCCAGGCTGTGTAAGGGCTATTTGACCAAGGAGGAGAGTGATGGAGTGCTACATCAGATGACCTGGCCTCCACAATCACCTGACCTCAACCCAAATGAGATGGTTTGGGATGAGTTGGACTGCAGAGTGAAGGAAAAGCAACCCACAAGTGCTCAGCATATGTGGGAACTCCTTCAAGACCTTTGGAAAAGCATTCCTCATGAATCTGGTTGAGAGAATGCCAAGAGAGTGCATAGCTGTCAAGGCGACATTGAAGAATCTAGTAAATACAACACTTTTTTGGTTACTACATGATTCCATGTGTTATTTAATAGTTTTGTCTTCACTATTAATCTACAATGTACAAAATAGTAAAAATAAAGAAAAACCCTGGAAGGAGTCTGTGTGTCCAAACGTTTGACTGGAACTGTGGGTATTATATATATATATATATATATATATAGTATTCTACAAGACACATCTGGAAAAGGACTTGGTCTCAAAGTCTTCCCTGTGTTTCTTTACTAAAATGCATTATTAACCCAGAGAAGTGAAGACATTAAATAATTTAAATCAACAGAGAAAGCCTTACCATTTCAAATTGATTAAGAATGTAAAGGTGCAATGAACGAGATAACACAGTAGCAAATAATAAATTAATAAATTCAGTAAAATATCAAGGAATAGGATTGAGGGCATAAAGAAAATCAAATGAGCTCCGCCTCTCCACAACAACGAGCTCCGCCTCTCCACAACAACGAGCTCCGCCTCTCAACAACAACGAGCTCCGCCTCTCAACAACAACGAGCTCCGCCTCTCAACAACAACGAGCTCCGCCTCTCAACAACAACGAGCTCCGCCTCTCAACAACAACGAGCTCCGCCTCTCAACAACAACGAGCTCCGCCTCTCAACAACGAGCTCCGCCTCTCAACAACGAGCTCCGCCTCTCAACAACAACAACGAGCTCCGCCTCTCAACAACAACAACGAGCTCTGCTTCTCAACAACAATGAGCTCTGCCTCTCAATAACAACAATGCGCTCTGCTTCTCAATAATAACAATGAGCTGACCCCTTCCTTTTAAAACCACAACGTTATTACAGTAAGCTCCAGTAATCCCTGACTTGTAACGGAAATGTACAGGTGAAGAAAATCCGTTGTAAACGAACACTAACAAAACAAATAAGCCAAAAGAAATCAATGTTGTTGTCCCCCCCCCCACACAAAAATGTAACTCCAAACCCAGTGTTATTGTTTGGTGACGACGTGAGCATGTATTAATTAATTATTAATGTCTTACTCCCAGTTAAGCCTGGGATTAGACCAGTTATCTTGAGATGTCTCCATGTCATGAAAGCCACACACACACACACACAGCTTCCATCAGATTGGTTGTAACATTTTAATCCCTTTGAACAATTAGGAAATGTCAGGCTTTGCTGTAAACTTAAAATAACACGAGACGACCATTGGTCTACTCTAGCGCAGTCTACTTCAGTCTGTACACTTTGTAAAGCTTGAAATTAGCCAAACAAACAAAAAGACTACTCAGACCTTGTTTACATGGACGAGCATAGAGCTGATCTGCACTCGCTCAGCGGCAGACAACACACTGTAGTTCGTACCAATAAAGAAAGAGACAAGCGACACCTGGTCGAATGAAGCTGAAGTATTCAAACTGTAACCAAATGACGTGGTGAGCCCAAGCAGTACAGATGGGTACACAGAGAGGACAGCCCTACCCGAGCTAATAGCCCCGATTTAGGTACAGTGCATTTAGAAAATATTCAGACCCTTTGACTTTTTCCACTTTGTTATGTTAGTCTTATTCAAAAATTGATTTAAAAAAATTCCCTTAAATCTACACAAAACACACCATATATGACAAAGCAAAAACAGTTAGACATTTTTCCAAATGTATTAAACATACAAAACAGAAATATTACATTTACATAAGTATTCAGACCCTTTACTCAGTACTTGTTGAAGCACCTTTGGCAGTGATTACAGCATGGAGTCTTCTTGGGTGTGACGCTACATGCTTGGCTCTGTATTGTCAGGTTGGATGGGAAGCATTGCTGCACAGCTATTTTCAGGTCTCTCCAGAGATGCTAGAACAGGTTCAAGTCCGGGCTCTGGCTGGGCCACTCAAGGACATTGAGTCTTGTCCTGAAGCCACTCCGGCGTTGTCTTGGCTGTGTGCTTAGGGTCGTTGTCCTGTTGGAAGGTGAACCTTCGCCCCAGTCTGAGGTCCTGAGTGCTCTGGAGCAGGTTTTCCTAAAGGATCTCTCTGAACTTTGCTCCGTTCATCTTTTCCTCGATCCTGACTAGTTTCCCAGTCCCTGCCGCTGAAAAACATCCCCACAGCACGATGCTGCCACCACCATGCTTCACCATAGGGATGGTGCTAGGTTTCCTCCAGACGTGACGCTTGGCATTCAATCTTGGTTTCATCAGACCAGAGTATCTTGTTTCTCATGGTCAGAGTCTTTAGGTGCATTTTGGCAAACTCGAAGCGGGCTGTCATGTGGCCGTTTGGCCACTCTACCATAAAGGCCTGATTGGTGGTGTGTTGCAGAGACGGTTGTCCTTCTGGAAGGTTCTCCCATCTCCACAGAGGAACTCTGGAGCTCTGTCAGAGTGACCATCGGGTTCTTGGTCACCACCTGGACCAAGGCCCTTCTCCCCCGATTGCTCAGTTGGGCCGGGCGGCCAGCTCAAGAAAGAGTCTTGGTGGTTCCATACTTCTTCCATTTAAGAATGATGGAGGTCACTGTTCTTGGGGACCTTCAATTTTTTGGTACCCTTCCCCAAATCGTAAGCTTCATAATGAAAAAGCTTCATAATGAAAATTGATCTAACGGGCGAAATGATGAATGTGATCTGCTGTATATATTACCTGGTGAACAAGTTAACAAAATGCTAACAAGTACTAAGGAATCCTCATTGAGAATGCTAACGAGTGCAATCTGAAGATTTGTTTTTTACAGTTTCTGACCTAAACTGTACAAGTATAAAACTCAAAAATGCTACATACAGTTTGCTGCACGCACAAAATGTATATTAAAAAGGCTCTTGATCCAGGAAGACATTCTCAGCTGTTACCAAGCGCATGCTTGATTTCGAAAGAAACTAACCACTTAGCGAGATCGCGAACTAGCTACTAAATTAGCAAACCAAATCCACAACTGCAGAGCATTTAACAGATTTTAAGTTAATAGCGTAATAATAGTTATAAGATATCTAGCAGTCAAACAGTTGTGAAATCCATACTGTAACTAGATCACCTGGCGCGTGAGGGTCTCATCGGTGTGCTTGTAAACAAACACCACGTGACTGAGGATGTCCGTAAACTACATCAGGTGAAAAGAAAGGAATGCAATGTTCTTTATCCCCTAACGTATTGCACACGTTGACTGCAGGTATTTACTTAAAGTTGCTTCAAATGTATAAATATATATATAAAAAAATAAAATTTTAACGTTAGCTTCAACGGTATTGGAAAAACCATCCATCAGATGGACAGGGTGTGTTCATAACAACTCAACTGTTCAACCTTGGATCTATTTGGTAACAAGTTGGCTAAACTTGAAATATAAAGATCAGCTAGCTACTCGCTAGCTAGTAACTAGCCAATAGTAGATACATAGAGAGGGCAGGTGGACAGACAGGTTGCTGGTCACGCTGGCAGAGAGCTACTCGCTAGCTAGTAACTAGCCAATAGTAGATACATAGAGAGGGCAGGTGGACAGACAGGTTGCTGGTTACGCTGGCAGAGAGCTACTCGCTAGCTTGTAACTAGCCAATAGTAGATACATAGAGGGCAGGTGGACAGACAGGTTGCTGGTTACGCTGCCTTCCAGAGAGCCACACCTGTGGTCCTGGTAACTCACCTGTCGTAAAAAGCTCTACTGCAGCAGACTTTGACCTGTAGTCACAGGTTCAGATCACCTGTGACTGGAGTAAGCCTAGCTTCTACGTTGTAAAACGTCCTCATGACAGAGCTCAGTGATGAGGACTGCTTTCTCCACGTGTCCTCCAGAATCACGAGGTGATGACGTGTAATATACAGAATCCCAGACGTCATGGCGGTGATGAAATGCACGGAAGGTTTGTGTTTTAGGTAATACATGGAAAATGGAGACCATGTTCACAACAAGTCTGACTTGCACGATGAAGTTCAAGTGATTTCCTATTAGAGGTCGACCGATTAATCGGAATGGCCGATTTCAAGTTTTCATAACAATCGGAAATCTGTATTTTTGGGCGGCGATTTAAAAAATGTAAATTAAAAAAATATATATATATATTTTGTACATGTATTTATTTATTTTTTACACCTTTATTTAACTAGGCAAGTCAGTTAAGAACAATGACGGCCAAGGAACTGTGAGTTAACTGCCCCGTTCAGGGGCAGAACGACAGATTTTCACCTTGTCAGCTCGGGGGATCTAGTCTTGCAACCGTACAGTTAACTAGTCCAACACAATAACGACCTGCCTCTCTCTCGTTGCACTCCACAAGGAGACTGCCTGTTACGCGAATGCAGTAAGCCAAGGTAAGTTGCTAGCTTGCATTAAACTTATCTTATAAAAAACAATCATAATCACTAGTTAACTACACATGGTTGATATTACTAGATATTATCTATCGTGTCCTGCGTTGCATATAATCTGACTGAGCATACAAGCATACTAGTATCTAAGTATCTGACTGAGCAGTGGTAGGCAGAAGCAGGCGCGTAAACATTCATTCAAACAGCACTTTCGTGCGTTTTGCCAGCAGCTCTTCGTTTAGGGTCAAGCATTGCGCTGTTTATAACTTCAAGCCTATCAACTCCCAAGATGAGGCTGGTGTAACCGAAGTGAAATGGCTAGCTAGTTAACGCGCGCTAATAGGCACTCGCTCTGAGCCTTCAAGTAGTTGTTCCCCTTACTCTGCATGGGTAACGCTGCTTCGATGGTGGCTGTTGTTGTGCTGCTGGTTCGAGCCCTGGTAGGAGCGAGGAGAGGGACGGAAGCTATACTGTTACACTGGCAATACTAAAGTGCCTATAAGAACATCCAATAGTCCAAGGTTAATGAAATACAAATGGTATAGAGGGAAATAGTCCTATAATAACTACAACCTAAAACTTCTTAACTGGGAATATTGAAGACTCATGTTAAAAGGAACCACCAGCTTTCATATATTCTCATGTTCTGAGCAAGGAACTGAAACGTTAGCTTTCTTACATGGCACATATTGCACTTTTACTTTCTTCAACACTTTGTTTTTGCATTATTTAAACCAAATTGAACATGTTTCATTATTTACTTGAGGCTAAATTGATTTTATTGCTGTATTATATTAAGTTAAGTGTTCATTCAGTATTGTTGTCATTGTCATTATTACAAATAAATAAAAATCGGCCGATTTAAATCGGTATCGACTTTTTTGGTCCTCCAATAATCGGTATCAGCGTTGAAAAATCATAATCGGTCGACCTCTATTTCCTATACAAAGCCCTAGCTGACGTTAAGGTATACCAAACAATAAATCACAGCTGTCTTTTTTTGTCTGGCAACTTACCTTACCGGTCTCACCAAAATAATATTTGGGTCAATACTATATTACACTTCTGCCAAGTAGTTGACAAAGTAGAAAGTTGTAGGGGTGTGGTTAGCTCTAATTAGTCTCCCTGAAGACCCATGGTCCAGGACAGAGAGGCTTTATCAGGATGGTCTTTAGGCTGTGCCCACCCGGCAGGAAGTAGGGGACTTCCTTTGGGAGATTCCAACCACCACAACACCTCCCTCCCTGCCTCTCTCTGGGAGATACAGCAGATCCAGCTCCTCCCCTATCCCCAGATCATGATGTCTGTTTAAAAATGTAAAAATTAAACATCCAACACAGTCCAAAATGGGTGTCAAACAGCCTCTATCCTGTAGTGAAGATATGTTGTCAACAACATGCTCACAAACCAAGAAAGAGGAGTCCTGTTCAAACACGTTGGGAGACTTGTCTGGTTACTCCTTGTTCCGGCCAAACGCTCGGCCACGCCCACAGACATTAGCTTCTTCTCTACAATGAGTCTGGATCGGAGAACCTCCCCGGGGGATTCTAGAATGGAAATCCATTCTAGACCTTCTGATTGGTCGCAGAAACCGATTTGAGTTGTGCCAGAGCCAGGTGTGTAAAGCTGCGTTTTGAAAATGTGTAATTGGCTTTGATACTCTAATTGGTTAGGAGATGATCCAATCGCTGATGACTTTGTTTTGTACAAAACCCTCATTTTGGATGTCACCACAAACGACTTCCAAGTATGCTAAGGAAGAACTCACTTTGAGTCGTCGGGCGAAGTCGGGGCACGTTTGGAGAGAAATTATTATACATAGCAATGTCTGTTGTCGGTTGAGATTCTGTTAAGGTCATATGAAAAGACAACATTATGTTTGTTTAACTTTGTTTTTTTAATGTTTTTAACTTTATGTTTTTTTTTTTGTCCATCGGTCTGGTTTGTCTGGTTCCCGAGAATCACTCTCACTGTGGGATCATCTACGCTGGTGTGTGTGTGTGTGTGTGTGTGTGTGTGTGTGTGTGTGTGTGTGTGTGTGTGTGTGTAAAACGATGGCTCCAGCTCAAATGTGTCCCTGTGTGATAGCAGAGGCGGGCTGGTCGGCCAACCTATCAGGTCCAGCTCAGAAAGACAAAAGACAGACATGTCACTCACAGACTCCTTTAACAAAGACCGACAGCACAATGACTGTGGACTTGAGGCCTAAATGGCACCCTATCCTCTTTTAGTGCACTACCTTTGGCCAGGGCCTATAGGGAATAGGGCCCATGGGGAATAGGGTGCGATTTGGGATGTATGGCCTTGGTAGCCGAGCCTGCCAGGCTCAGGGATGAGAGCAGACAGAATGGGATGTGAACATGCACTTGAGGTTTACGGAGCCATGGTCATTTTCTTCTCTCCCTCACCGTAGAGAAATACACCTTTTGCACTAATGTCTGTCTGTGAGCCAAGGCCTTCATTCTATTCAAAGAGGATGGTAATTTAACCACGTAAACAAAGTCCAACTATCTCAAAGAGAATCAAGAAGGATTTTCTATGATCCAAAAACGTGTACAGTTGTCACACTTTTCAATTGTCTTCAATGACCATGTAAATATAGCCCCACTTATTAATGTGATTCAATGACCAGGTAAATATAGCTCCATTTATTAATGTGATTCAATGACCAGGTAAATATAGCCCCACTTATTAATGTGATTCAATGACCAGGTAAATATAGCTCCATTTATTAATGTGATTCAATGACCAGGTAAATATAGCTCCATTTATTAATGTGATTCAATAACCAGGTAAATATAGCTCCATTTATTAATGTGATTCAATAACCAGGTAAATATAGCCCCACTTATTAATGTGATTCAATGACCAGGTAAATATAGCTCCACTTATTAATGTGATTCAATAACCAGGTAAATATAGCTCCATTTATTAATGTGATTCAATAACCAGGTAAATATAGCTCCACTTATTAATGTGATTCAATGACCAGGTAAATATAGCCCCACTTATTAATGTGATTCAATAACCAGGTAAATATAGCTCCATTTATTAATGTGATTCAATGACCATGTAAACCCTGATGCCCATACAGCCCAATCTATTAAAATAATACGTTATTTTATTTATTTTGATGTAATTATTATTCCCTAAACTGAACAGGGACAATAGTCTCACCAAATTGCCCCAGAAACTACAGTTAAATGGAATACCTGTCAAATCATGTGAGGTCTCATGTAGCCTAGGATAAATAAGGCTTGGTTCTGACTCACTTCCACCAGGTACTGCTTATCCTCAGTCTGGCGAACGTCAAACTCAGCCTCTTTGTGCGTAGGTAAGCTGCACGGTCAGGGCGCACCTTGCGCAAAAACTTTGCCCCGTTTTGGCATTCAGAAAACCTCGTTTTAAAAAAAATCTGTCTAGAACTACAAAAGTTGTTAAGAAAAACATACCTCTGGTGGACTTAAATTGAACGTATCAGCTATTTTCCCGTAGAGTTCTTTGACGTTAGTAAATCCCTCGATCCTTCCCGTGGGGCTGCCGTGGGCGAGCTGAGTATGGAACACTAGTTTGGGCCGCAGGTTGGCAGGTGGCGGTGGGAGCCCCGCTCCGTTTACCGTCGACTTCACGGAGCTCCCAGTTGCGTGTCCACCGACCTCCTCATTCTCCACCAGGTTCGAGCTCTCTCTCGACTTGTTCTTCTTTCTCCTCAGTCCTAAAGGCATTGTGTTTTTTTTGGCGTCAATAAATCGGTTTGATCGGTTGATAAATCCTTTGGTCTGTCGGTCCGGTTAGAACATTGGAGTGGCTACCAGTTGCACAAATCCTCTTTCCTTCCGCATTTACCTCGACAAAACCTCGGCTGACTCTCCTTTTTCCAGGTTCGACTTTGTTCTTCGACAGTGAGTGACTCGCCAACCCAACCCCAAACTTGCAAATTAAACTGCGGTGATATTCAACAGGTAGGTGGCGAACGTGCGACGCGATATTTTCCTCGTTGTATCTATCTTACTGTATCTCTCAACTCTGTCAGACAACTGCGCCTCTGTTTCAATATGCTGGGAACGCAGGCGCAGTGGGGGCATGGAGATATGCGCCGTACAGGCAGGCCTGTTATACCTGTCGTCCTGCTGACTCAGGTGACCAATTTGAGTCTTCAATCAAAACAACATATGTTTCAAGAACATACATGTACACATTTTATTATAAAGTAGAGTACCCCCCCCTATAGGCCCACCATTTACTAGCCAGATAATAACTATTTAGCATAATAGTTTTTTATTTGTTTATTTTCTGCTGCAGCCATTCCTCCCAGCCATCTATAATGTACAGCTCCCCTCCCCCACAAAGTCTCCTATTGTTTTCCCTCCACTGACTTTATTTGAAAATCCTTGAAATTACACTATATGAATAAGACTGTACCTGCCTATGTAAGTACCACGTAAAAACAGAGGAATTTACAAAAACCTATGAGCCAAGTCGGCAAATGGTCTAATTCAAATGTAGGCCTTAATTTAGGCCTTTATCCCCACCTGCATCAGTTTGGCATTTATGATATTATTCAGATCCCCATTAGTTGTTGGGGTCCACACAAAACACATGACTGAAGAACACAAAACACATGACTAAAGAACACACAACACATGACTAAAGAACACAAAACACATGACTAAAGAACACACAACACATGACTAAAGAACACTACGAATAAAGAACACAAAACACATAACTAAAGAACACAAAACACATGACTAAAGAACACAAAACACATGACTAAAGAACACAAAACACATGACTAAAGAACACAAAACACATGACTAAAGAACACAAAACACATGACTAAAGAACACTACGACTAAAGAACACTAAACACATGACTAAAGAACACTACGAATAAAGAACCCAAAACACATGACTAAAGAACACAAAACACATGACTAAAGAAAACAAAACACATGACTAAAGAACACAAAACACATGACTAAAGAACACAAAACACATGACTAAAGAACACTAAACACATGACTAAAGAACACTAAACACATGACTAAAGAACACTAAACACATGACTAAAGAACACAAAACACATGACTAAAGAACACTAAACACATGACTAAAGAACACTACGAATAAAGAACACAAAACACGACTAAAGAACACTAAACACATGACTAAAGAACACTACGAATAAAGAACACAAAACACATGACTAAAGAACACAAAACACATGACTAAAGAACACAAAACACATGACTAAAGTTTGATTTGTTTGATCGTAGCTAGCCAGCTACATAGCCGTCTTTGTATCTAAGACAATTGTGTAGTCTAGAGCGATTTTCTAGGTTAGCTGGCCAGCTATTGTCGTTCTTCTAACGTAGCTAGCCAGCTAGCCCCCGAATAGCTAGCCCCCGAATAGCAGCACTGTAGTAACTATTACAGTACAACGGTTTGTTTTGTTTGATCGTAGCTAGCTAGCTACATAGCCGTCTTTGTATCTAAGACAATTGTGTAGCCCAGAGCGATTTTCTAGGTTAGCTGGCCAGCTATTGTCGTTCTTTTAACGTAGCTAGCCAGCTAGCCCCCGAATAGCAGCACTGTAGTAACTATTACAGTACAACGGTTTGTTTTGTTTGATCGTAGCTAGCTAGCTACATAGCCGTCTTTGTATCTAAGATAATTGTGTAGCCTAGAGCGTTTTTCTAGGTTAGCTAGCCAGCTATTGTCGTTCTTTTAAAGTAACGTAACGCAATCAACCTGCTAGCTAGCCAGCTAGCCCCCGAATAGCAGCACTGTAGAAACTATTACACTCGACGGAACGACTTGATTAGTGTAGTGTCAACATCGCAGCCACTACCAGCTAGCCTACTCCAGCAGTACTGTATCATTTCAATCATTTTAGTCAATAAGATTCTTGCTACGTAAGCTTAACTTTCTGAACATTCGAGACGTGTAGTCCACTTGTCATTCCAATCTCCTTTGCATTAGCGTAGCCTCTTCTGTACCCTGTTAACTATGTGTCTATCTATCCCTGTTCTCTCCTCTCTGCACAGACCATACAAACGCTCCACACCGCGTGGCCGCGGCCACCCTAATCTGGTGGTCCCAGCGCGCACGACCCACGTGGAGTTCCTGGTCTCCGGTAGCCTCTGGAACTGCCGATCTGCGGCCAACAAGGCAGAGTTCATCTCAGCCTATGCCTCCCTCCAGTCCTCGACTTCCTGGCACTGACGGAAACATGGATCACCACAGATAACACTGCTACTCCTACTGCTCTCTCTTCGTCCGCCCACGTGTTCTCGCACACCCCGAGAGCTTCTGGTCAGCGGGGTGGTGGCACCGGGATCCTCATCTCTCCCAAGTGGTCATTCTCTCTCTCTCCCCTTACCCATCTATCTATCTCCTCCTTTGAATTCCATGCTGTCACAGTTACCAGCCCTTTCAAGCTTAACATCCTTATCATTTATCGCCCTCCAGGTTCCCTCGGAGAGTTCATCAATGAGCTTGATGCCTTGATAAGCTCCTTTCCTGAGGACGGCTCACCTCTCACAGTCCTGGGCGACTTTAACCTCCCCACGTCTACCTTTGACTCATTCCTCTCTGCCTCCTTCTTTCCACTCCTCTCCTCTTTTGACCTCACCCTCTCACCTTCCCCCTACTCACAAGGCAGGCAATACGCTCGACCTCATCTTTACTAGATGCTGTTCTTCCACTAACCTCACTGCAACTCCCCTCCAAGTCTCCGACCACTACCTTGTATCCTTTTCCCTCTCGCTCTCATCCAACACTTCCCACACTGCCCCTACTCGGATGGTATCGCGCCGTCCCAACCTTCGCTCTCTCTCCCCCGCTACTCTTTCCTCTTCCATCCTATCATCTCTTCCCTCTGCTCATACCTTCTCCAACCTTTCTCCTGATTCTGCCTCCTCAACCCTCCTCTCTTCCCTTTCTGCATCCTTTGACTCTCTATGTCCCCTATCCTCCAGGCCGGCTCGGTCCTCCCCTCCCGCTCCGTGGCTCGATGACTCATTGCGAGCTCACAGAACAGAGCTCCGGGCAGCCGAGCGGAAATGGAGGAAAACTTCGCCTCCCTGCGGACCTGGCATCCTTTCACTCCCTCCTCTCTACATTTTCCTCCTCTGTCTCTGCTGCTAAAGCCACTTTCTACCACTCTAAATTCCAAGCATCTGCCTCTAACCCTAGGAAGCTCTTTGCCACCTTCTCCTCCCTCCTGAATCCTCCTCCCCCTCCCCCCCTCCTCCCTCTCTGCAGATGACTTCGTCAACCATTTTGAAAAGAAGGTCGACGACATCCGATCCTCGTTTGCTAAGTCAAACGACACCGCTGGTTCTGCTCACACTGCCCTACCCTGTGCTCTGACCTCTTTCTCCCCTCTCTCTCCAGATGAAATCTCGCTTCTTGTGACGGCCGGCCGCCCAACAACCTGCCCGCTCGACCCTATCCCCTCCTCTCTTCTCCAGACCATTTCCGGGGACCTTCTCCCTTACCTCACCTCGCTCATCAACTCATCCCTGACCGCTGGCTACGTCCCTTCCGTCTTCAAGAGAGCGAGAGTTGCACCCCTTCTGAAAAAACCTACACTCGATCCCTCCGATGTCAACAACTACAGACCAGTATCCCTTCTTTCTTTTCTCTCCAAAACTCTTGAACGTGCCGTCCTTGGCCAGCTCTCCCGCTATCTCTCTCAGAATGACCTTCTTGATCCAAATCAGTCAGGTTTCAAGACTAGTCATTCAACTGAGACTGCTCTTCTCTGCATCACGGAGGCGCTCCGCACTGCTAAAGCTAACTCTCTCTCCTCTGCTCTCATCCTTCTAGACCTATCGGCTGCCTTCGATACTGTGAACCATCAGATCCTCCTCTCCACCCTCTCCGAGTTGGGCATCTCCGGCGCGGCCCACGCTTGGATTGCGTCCTACCTGACAGGTCGCTCCTACCAGGTGGCGTGGCGAGAATCTGTCTCCTCGCCACGCGCTCTCACCACTGGTGTCCCCCAGGGCTCTGTTTTAGGCCCTCTCCTATTCTCGCTATACACCAAGTCACTTGGCTCTGTCATAACCTCACATGGTCTCTCCTATCATTGCTATGCAGACGACACACAATTAATCTTCTCCTTTCCCCCTTCTGATGACCAGGTGGCGAATCGCATCTCTGCATGTCTGGCAGACATATCAGTGTGGATGACGGATCACCACCTCAAGCTGAACCTCGGCAAGACGGAGCTGCTCTTCCTCCCGGGGAAGGACTGCCCGTTCCATGATCTCGCCATCACGGTTGACAACTCCATTGTGTCCTCCTCCCAGAGCGCTAAGAACCTTGGCGTGATCCTGGACAACACCCTGTCGTTCTCAACCAACATCATGGCGGTGGCCCGTTCCTGTAGGTTCATGCTCTACAACATCCGCAGAGTACGACCCTGCCTCACACAGGAAGCGGCGCAGGTCCTAATCCAGGCACTTGTCATCTCCCGTCTGGATTACTGCAACTCGCTGTTGGCTGGGCTCCCTGCCTGTGCCATTAAACCCCTACAACTCATCCAGAACGCCGCAGCCCGTCTGGTGTTCAACCTTCCCAAGTTCTCTCACGTCACCCCGCTCCTCCGCTCTCTCCACTGGCTTCCAGTTGAAGCTCGCATCCGCTACAAGACCATGGTGCTTGCCTACGGAGCTGTGAGGGGAACGGCACCGCAGTACCTCCAGGCTCTGATCAGGCCCTACACCCAAGCAAGGGCACTGCGTTCATCCACCTCTGGCCTGCTCGCCTCCCTACCATTGAGGAAGTACAGTTCCCGCTCAGCCCAGTCAAAACTGTTCGCTGCTCTGGCCCCCCAATGGTGGAACAAACTCCCTCACGACGCCAGGACAGCGGAGTCAATCACCACCTTCCGGAGACACCTGAAACCCCACCTCTTCAAGGAATACCTAGGATAGGATAAGTAATCCTTCTCACCACCCCCCCTTAATGATTTAGATGCACTATTGTAAAGTGGCTGTTCCACTGGATGTCAGAAGGTGAATTCACCAATTTGTAAGTCGCTCTGGATAAGAGCGTCTGCTAAATGACTTAAATGTAATGTAAATGTACTAAAGAACACTAAACACATGACTAAAGAACACTACGAATAAAGAACACAAAACGCATGACTAAAGAACACTAAACACATGACTAAAGAACACTACGAATAAAGAACACAAAACACATGACTAAAGAACACAAAACACATGACTAAAGAACACTAAACACATGACTAAAGAACACAAAACACATGACTAAAGAACACAAAACACATGACTAAAGAACACTACGAATAAAGAACACAAAACATAGAACATCACAAAATACAGAACACTAATAGACAAGAGCAGCCACACTAATTTAAACTACAGTGTCAAGAAAAAGTATGTGAACCTTTTGGAATTACCTGGATTTCTACATAAATGAGTCATAAAAATTGATCTGATCTTCATCTTCGTCACAGCAACAGACAAACACAGTCAAAGCCATTTGGAGTGGTCCAGTCAGAGCCATGACCTCAACCTGATTTAAAATGCTGTGGCATGACCTCGAGAGCTGTTCACATCAGACATCCTAATAATATTGTGGAACTGAAACAGTTTTGTAAAGAGGAATGGTCCAAAATTCCCCCTGACCGTTGTGCAGGTCTGATCCACAACTACAGTAAACGTTTGGTTGAGGTTCTTGCTGCCCAAGGAGGGTCAACCAGTTATTAAATCCAAAAGTTCACATTCTTTTCCCACCCTGCACTGTGAATGTTTACGCGCTGTGTTCAATAAAGACATGAAAACATATCATTGTTTGTGTGTTATTAGTTTAAGCAGATTGTGTTTGTCCCTTGTTAAATCCACTTGAATCAGTGTAGACGAGGGTGAGTAGACAGGTTAAAGAACGATGTTTAAGCTTTGAAATAATTGAGAGATGGATTGTGTACAGTTGAAGTCTGAAGTTTACATGCACCTTAGCCAACTACATTTCAACTCCGTTTTCCACAATTCCTGACATTTAATCCTTGTAAAAATTTCCTGTTTTAGGTCAGTTAGGATCACCACTTTATTTTAAGAACGTGAAATGTCAGAATAATAGTAGAGAGAATGATTTATTTCAGCTTTTATTTCTTTCATCACAAACCCAGAGGATCAGAAGTTTACATACACTCAATTTATATTTTGTAGCATTGCCTTTAAATTGTTTAACTTGGGTCAAACACTTCGGGTAACCTTCCACAAGCTTCTCACAATAAGTTGGGTGAATTTTGGCCCGTTCCTCCTGACAGAGCTGGTGTAACTGAGTCAGGTTTGTAGGCCTCCTTGCTCACACATGCTTTTTCAGATCTGCCCACACATTTTCTATGGGATTGAGGTCAGAGCTATGTGATGGCCACTCCAATACCTTGACTTTGTTGTCCTTAAGCCATTTTGCCACAACTTCGGAAGTATGCTTGGGGTCATTGTCCATTTGGAAGACCCATTTGCGACCAAGTTTTAACTTCCTGACTGATATCTTGAGATGTTGCGTCAATATATCCACATAAGTTTCCTCCCTCATGAAGCCATCTATTTTGTGAAGTGCACCAGTCCGTCCTGCAGCAAAGCACCCCCACAACATGATGCTGCAAACCCCGTGTTTCACAGTTGGGATGGCGTTCTTCGGCTTGCAAGCATCCCCCTTTTTCCTCCAAACATAACGATGGTCATTATGGCCAAACACTTTTTTTTTGTTTCATCAGACCAGAGGAAATTCGTCCAAAAAGTACAATCTTTGTCCCCATATGCAGTTGCAAACCATAGTTTGTCTTTTTTATGGTGGTTTTGTAGCAGTGGCTTCTTCCTTGCTGAGCGGCCTTTCAGGTTATGTCGATATAGGACTCATTTTACTGTGGATATAGATACTTTTGTACCTGTTTCCTCCAGCATCTTCACAAGGTCCTTTGCTGTTGTTCTGGGATTGATTTTCACTTTTCACACCAAAGTACGTTCATCTCTAGGAGACAGAACGAGTCTCCTTCCTGAGCAGTGTGATGGCTGCGCGGTCCCATGGAGTTTATACTTGCATATTATTGTTTGTACAGATGAACGTGGTACCTTCAGGTGTGAAGCATTGGAGCCAAGATGGGCCAGCATGCCTGGAACACTTTCGACACCTTGTAGAGTCCATGCACAGACAAATTGAGGCTGTTCTGAGGGCAAAAGGGGGTGCAACTCATTATTATGCAGGTGTTCTTAATGTTTTGTACACTCACTGTTTGTCACAAAATTGTTCAAGTTCAGTAAATTTAGTTGGGAACCATTATTAATTAACAGCAATTGTCAAACCTTGTCTCTGATTTTCAAGCAAATTTAAGTCAGGACTGAGACTAGACCACTCAGGAAAACCTTTTGGAAAGCGACTCTGGTGTGTCTTTGGCACAAACATTTGTAATTGTCCCGCTGAAAAATTTAACTATCCCAGGGTTAGGTTTGAGGAAGACTGAGGCTGGTTTTCCTCTAACTTTTTACCTGGGCTTTGCTCCTTTTCATATTTATTTTCATCCTGACAAACTCCCCAGTCCCTGCCGATGACAAGCATACCCATAACATGATGCTGCCACCAGAATACTAAAAAATACTGAGGGTTTCACTCACTGTGCTGTGTTGTGTTGGGTTTTACAAAACCTTTAGTATTTAAATCAGGACATAAAAGTGCATATCTTTGCCATGTTGTCTTGCAGTATTACTTAATGGCCTTTTTGCAAAGGGAATGGATGATTTGGAGATTTTATTTTTAAATAGGCTTCCTTTTCACTTTGTCCTACATGCCAGTAATGTGGAGTGAATGCAATGTTGTTGATCCCTTTGTGTTTTTCAAGTATTATGGTGGCAGCATCATGTTATGGGTATGGTTGTCACACCCATTCACACCCTTGATTTATACAAGTGTTTTAGGTTATTGTCCTGCTGAAAGGTCCATTTGTCTCCAGTGTCTGGTGGAAAGCAGACTGAACTAGGTTTTCCTCGAGGATTCTGCCTGTGCTTAGCTCTATTCTGTATTCTGCATTGCAGTGCGAGAGGAGTCACTCCAGACCCGAGTTCAATCCCGGGCTGTCTCGCAGCCGGCTGCAACTGGGAGACCTATGAGGCGGCGCACAATTGGCCCAGCGTCGTCCGAGTTAGGGGAGGGTTTGGCCGGGTGGGCTGTTCTTGTCTCATCTAGTGACTCCTTGTGGCGGGCCGGGCGCATAAACACAGACTTCGGTCGCCAGCTGTACGGTGTTTCCTCTGACACATTGTTGCGGCTGGCTTCCGGGTTAAGCGAGCAGTGTTGCTTGGCAGGGTCATGTTTCGGAAAATGCATGGCTCTCGACCTTCACCTTTCCCGAGTCCGTACGGGAGTTGCAGTGATGGGACAACACTGTAACTACCAATTGGATATCACAAAATATATATACAGTACCAGTCTGGACACACCTACTGGGTCCTGTGTGGCTCAGTCGGTAGAGCATGGCGCTTGCAACGCCAAGCGTTGTGGGTTCGATTCCCGCTGGGGCCACCCATATGTAAAAGTAGTGGCCCCAGCCGACTTGTAAGTCGCTTTGGACAAAAGCGTCTGCTAAATGGGATATATATTATATATTATTATTATTACTCATTCAAGGGACTTTTTCTTTATTTGTACTGTTTTCTACATTGTAGAATACTAGTGAAGACATCAACACTATGAAATAACAAATATGGAATCATGTAGGAACCAAAAAAGTGTTATACAAATCAAAATATATTTTATATTTGAGATTCTTCAAAGTAGCCACCCTTTGCCTTGATGACAGCTTCGCATACTCTTGGCATTCTCTCAACCAGCTTCATGAGATAGTCACCTGTAATACATTTCAATTAATAGGTGTGCCTTGTTAAATGTGAATTTATGGAATTTATTTCATTTTTAATGCGTTTGAGCCAATCAGTTGTGTTGTGACAAGGTAGGGGTGATATACAGAATATAGCCCTATTTGGTAAAAGAACAAGTCCATATTATGGCAAGAACAGCTCAAATAAACAAAGAGAAACGACAGTCCATCATTACTTTAAGACATGAAGGTCAGTCAATCCGGAAGTCGCAGTCGCAAAAACCATCAAGTGCTAGGATGAAACTGGAAAGGAAGCCCCAGAGTTACCTCTGCTGCAGAGGATAAGTTCATTAGAGTTACCTCTGCTGCAGAGGATAAGTTCTTTAGAGTTACCTCTGCTGCAGAGGATAAGTTCATTAGAGTTACCTCTGCTGCAGAGGATAAGTTCTTTAGAGTTACCTCTGCTGCAGAGGATAAGTTCATTAGAGTTACCTCTGCTGCAGAGGATAAGTTCATTAGAGTTACCTCTGCTGCAGAGGATAAGTTCTTTAGAGTTACCTCTGCTGCAGAGGATAAGTTCATTAGAGTTACCTCTGCTGCAGAGGATAAGTTCATTAGAGTTACCTCTGCTGCAGAGGATAAGTTCTTTAGAGTTACCTCTGCTGCAGAGGATAAGTTCTTTAGAGTTACCTCTGCTGCAGAGGATAAGTTCTTTAGAGTTACCTCTGCTGCAGAGGATAAGTTCTTTAGAGTTACCTCTGCTGCAGAGGATAAGTTCATTAGAGTTACCTCTGCTGCAGAGGATAAGTTCATTAGAGTTACCTCTGCTGCAGAGGATAAGTTCATTAGAGTTACCTCTGCTGCAGAGGATAAGTTCTTTAGAGTTACCTCTGCTGCAGAGGATAAGTTCATTACAGTTACCTCTGCTGCAGAGGATAAGTTCTTTAGAGTTACCTCTGCTGCTGAGGATAAGTTCATTAGAGTTACCTCTGCTGCAGAGGATAAGTTCTTTAGAGTTACCTCTGCTGCAGAGGATAAGTTCATTAGAGTTACCTCTGCTGCAGAGGATAAGTTCATTAGAGTTACCTCTGCTGCAGAGGATAAGTTCATTAGAGTTACCTCTGCTGCAGAGGATAAGTTCATTAGAGTTACCTCTGCTGCAGAGGATAAGTTCATTAGAGTTACCTCTGCTGCAGAGGATAAGTTCTTTAGAGTTACCTCTGCTGCAGAGGATAAGTTCATTAGAGTTACCTCTGCTGCAGAGGATAAGTTCATTAGAGTTACCTCTGCTGCAGAGGATAAGTTCATTAGAGTTACCTCTGCTGCAGAGGATAAGTTCATTAGAGTTACCTCTGCTGCAGAGGATAAGTTCATTAGAGTTACCTCTGCTGCAGAGGATAAGTTCATTAGAGTTACCTCTGCTGCAGAGGATAAGTTCATTAGAGTTACCTCTGCTGCAGAGGATAAGTTCTTTAGAGTTACCTCTGCTGCAGAGGATAAGTTCATTAGAGTTACCTCTGCTGCAGAGGATAAGTTCATTAGAGTTACCTCTGCTGCAGAGGATAAGTTCATTAGAGTTACCTCTGCTGCAGAGGATAAGTTCATTAGAGTTACCTCTGCTGCAGAGGATAAGTTCATTAGAGTTACCTCTGCTGCAGAGGATAAGTTCTTTAGAGTTACCTCTGCTGCAGAGGATAAGTTCATTAGAGTTACCTCTGCTGCAGAGGATAAGTTCATTAGAGTTACCTCTGCTGCAGAGGATAAGTTCATTAGAGTTACCTCTGCTGCAGAGGATAAGTTCATTAGAGTTACCTCTGCTGCAGAGGATAAGTTCATTAGAGTTACCTCTGCTGCAGAGGATAAGTTCTTTAGAGTTACCTCTGCTGCAGAGGATAAGTTCTTTAGAGTTACCTCTGCTGCAGAGGATAAGTTCATTAGAGTTACCTCTGCTGCAGAGGATAAGTTCATTAGAGTTACCTCTGCTGCAGAGGATAAGTTCTTTAGAGTTACCTCTGCTGCAGAGGATAAGTTCTTTAGAGTTACCTCTGCTGCAGAGGATAAGTTCTTTAGAGTTACCTCTGCTGCAGAGGATAAGTTCTTTAGAGTTACCTCTGCTGCAGAGGATAAGTTCATTAGAGTTACCTCTGCTGCAGAGGATAAGTTCATTAGAGTTACCTCTGCTGCAGAGGATAAGTTCATTAGAGTTACCTCTGCTGCAGAGGATAAGTTCTTTAGAGTTACCTCTGCTGCAGAGGATAAGTTCATTACAGTTACCTCTGCTGCAGAGGATAAGTTCTTTAGAGTTACCTCTGCTGCTGAGGATAAGTTCATTAGAGTTACCTCTGCTGCAGAGGATAAGTTCTTTAGAGTTACCTCTGCTGCAGAGGATAAGTTCATTAGAGTTACCTCTGTTGCAGAGGATAAGTTCATTAGAGTTACCTCTGCTGCAGAGGATAAGTTCATTAGAGTTACCTCTGCTGCAGAGGATAAGTTCATTAGAGTTACCTCTGCTGCAGAGGATAAGTTCATTAGAGTTACCTCTGCTGCAGAGGATAAGTTCTTTAGAGTTACCTCTGCTGCAGAGGATAAGTTCATTAGAGTTACCTCTGCTGCAGAGGATAAGTTCATTAGAGTTACCTCTGCTGCAGAGGATAAGTTCATTAGAGTTACCTCTGCTGCAGAGGATAAGTTCATTAGAGTTACCTCTGCTGCAGAGGATAAGTTCATTAGAGTTACCTCTGCTGCAGAGGATAAGTTCATTAGAGTTACCTCTGCTGCAGAGGATAAGTTCATTAGAGTTACCTCTGCTGCAGAGGATAAGTTCATTAGAGTTACCTCTGCTGCAGAGGATAAGTTCTTTAGAGTTACCTCTGCTGCAGAGGATAAGTTCATTAGAGTTACCTCTGCTGCAGAGGATAAGTTCATTAGAGTTACCTCTGCTGCAGAGGATAAGTTCATTAGAGTTACCTCTGCTGCAGAGGATAAGTTCATTAGAGTTACCTCTGCTGCAGAGGATAAGTTCATTAGAGTTACCTCTGCTGCAGAGGATAAGTTCTTTAGAGTTACCTCTGCTGCAGAGGATAAGTTCATTAGAGTTACCTCTGCTGCAGAGGATAAGTTCATTAGAGTTACCTCTGCTGCAGAGGATAAGTTCATTAGAGTTACCTCTGCTGCAGAGGATAAGTTCATTAGAGTTACCTCTGCTGCAGAGGATAAGTTCATTAGAGTTACCTCTGCTGCAGAGGATAAGTTCTTTAGAGTTACCTCTGCTGCAGAGGATAAGTTCATTAGAGTTACCTCTGCTGCAGAGGATAAGTACATTAGAGTTACCTCTGCTGCAGAGGATAAGTTCTTTAGAGTTACCTCTGCTGCAGAGGATAAGTTCATTAGAGTTACCTCTGCTGCAGAGGATAAGTTCATTAGAGTTACCTCTGCTGCAGAGGATAAGTTCATTAGAGTTACCTCTGCTGCAGAGGATAAGTTCATTAGAGTTACCTCTGCTGCAGAGGATAAGTTCATTAGAGTTACCTCTGCTGCAGAGGATAAGTTCTTTAGAGTTACCTCTGCTGCTGAGGATAAGTTCATTAGAGTTACCTCTGCTGCAGAGGATAAGTTCATTAGAGTTACCTCTGCTGCAGAGGATAAGTTCATTAGAGTTACCTCTGCTGCAGAGGATAAGTTCATTAGAGTTACCTCTGCTGCAGAGGATCAGTTCTTTAGAGTTACCTCTGCTGCAGAGGATAAGTTCATTAGAGTTACCTCTGCTGCAGAGGATCAGTTCTTTAGAGTTACCTCTGCTGCAGAGGATAAGTTCATTAGAGTTACCTCTGCTGCAGAGGATAAGTTCATTAGAGTTACCTCTGCTGCAGAGGATCATTTCTTTAGAGTTACCTCTGCTGCAGAGGATAAGTTCATTAGAGTTACCTCTGCTGCAGAGGATCAGTTCTTTAGAGTTACCTCTGCTGCAGAGGATAAGTTCATTAGAGTTACCTCTGCTGCAGAGGATAAGTTCATTAGAGTTACCTCTGCTGCAGAGGATAAGTTCATTAGAGTTACCTCTGCTGCAGAGGATCAGTTCTTTAGAGTTACCTCTGCTGCAGAGGATAAGTTCATTAGAGTTACCTCTGCTGCAGAGGATAAGTTCATTAGAGTTACCTCTGCTGCAGAGGATCAGTTCTTTAGAGTTACCTCTGCTGCAGAGGATAAGTTCATTAGAGTTACCTCTGCTGCAGAGGATAAGTTCATTAGAGTTACCTCTGCTGCAGAGGATCAGTTCATTAGAGTTACCTCTGCTGCAGAGGATAAGTTCATTAGAGTTACCTCTGCTGCAGAGGATAAGTTCATTAGAGTTACCTCTGCTGCAGAGGATCAGTTCTTTAGAGTTACCTCTGCTGCAGAGGATAAGTTCATTAGAGTTACCTCTGCTGCAGAGGATAAGTTCATTAGAGTTACCTCTGCTGCAGAGGATCAGTTCTTTAGAGTTACCTCTGCTGCAGAGGATAAGTTCATTAGAGTTACCTCTGCTGCAGAGGATAAGTTCATTACAGTTACCTCTGCTGCAGAGGATAAGTTCATTAGAGTTACCTCTGCTGCAGAGGATAAGTTCATTAGAGTTACCTCTGCTGCAGAGGATCAGTTCTTTAGAGTTACCTCTGCTGCAGAGGATAAGTTCATTAGAGTTACCTCTGCTGCAGAGGATAAGTTCATTAGAGTTACCTCTGCTGCAGAGGATAAGTTCATTAGAGTTACCTCTGCTGCAGAGGATCAGTTCATTAGAGTTACCTCTGCTGCAGAGGATAAGTTCTTTAGAGTTACCTCTGCTGCAGAGGATAAGTTCATTAGAGTTACCTCTGCTGCAGAGGATAAGTTCAGTAGAGTTACCTCTGCTGCAGAGGATAAGTTCTTTAGAGTTACCTCTGCTGCAGAGGATAAGTTCATTAGAGTTACCTCTGCTGCAGAGGATAAGTTCATTAGAGTTACCTCTGCTGCAGAGGATAAGTTCATTAGAGTTACCTCTGCTGCAGAGGATAAGTTCATTAGAGTTACCTCTGCTGCAGAGGATAAGTTCATTAGAGTTACCTCTGCTGCAGAGGATCAGTTCATCAGAGTTACCTCTGCTGCAGAGGATAAGTTCATTAGAGTTACCAGCCTCAGAAATTGCAGCCCAGACACATCTCAACATCAACTGTTCAGAGGAGACTGTGTGATTCAGGCCTTCATAGTCAAATTAGGAGTCAATCACCACCTTCCGGAGACACCTGAAACCCCACCTCTTCAAGGAATACCTAGGATAGGATAAAGTAATCCTTCTCACCACCCCCCCCCCCTTAATGATTTAGATGCACTATTGTAAAGTGGCTGTTCCACTGGATGTCAGAAGGTGAATTCACCAATTTGTAAGTCGCTCTGGATAAGTGCGTCTGCTAAATGACTTAAATGTTAAATGTTAATGTTAAATGTTAAATTACTGCAAAGAAACCACTTCTAAAGGACACCAATAATAAGAAGAGACTTGCCTGGACCAAGAAACACGAGCATTGGACATTAGACCGATGGAAATCTGTCCTTTGGTCTGATGAGTCCAAATTTTACATTTTTGGTTCCAACAACCAATTTTCCTAAGAGATTTTTTGTGGCACCTGACCACACAACTGAACAGTAGTCCAGGTGCGACAAAACTAGGGCCTGTTGGACCTGCCTTGTTGATAGTGCTGTTAAGAAGGCAGAGCAGCGCTTTATTATGGACAGACTTCTCCCCATCTTAGCTACAGTTGTATCAATATGTTTGGACCATGACAGTTTACAATCCAGGGTTACTCCAAGCAGTTTAGTCACCTCAACTTGCTAAATTTTCACATTATTTATTACAAGATTTAGTTGAGGTTTAGGTTTTAGTGAATGCTTTGTCCGAAATACAATGTGTTTAGTTTTAGAAATATTTAGGATTAACTTATTCTATGCCACCCATTCTGAAACTAACTGCAGCATTTTGCAACACTTAACAGTCATTTCAGTCACTGTTGTAGCTGACATGTATAGTGTGGAGTCATCTGCATACATAGACACATTGGCTTTTCTCAAAGCCAGTGGCATGTCATTTGTAAAGATTGAAAAAGGTAAGGGGCCTGGACAGCTGCCCTGGGGAATTCCTGATTCTCCCTGGATTATGTTGGAGAGGCTTCCATTAAAGAACATCATTTGTGTTCTGTTAGACAGGTAACTCTTTATCCACAATATAGCAGGGGGTGTAAAGCCATAACATATAATGTTAATGTCAAAAGCTGCACTGAAGTCTAACAAGACAGCCCCCACACTCTTTTTATCATCAATTTCTCTCAGCCAATCATCAGTCATTTGTGTAAGTGCTGTGCTTGTTGAGTGTCCTTCCCTATAAGAATGCTGAAAGTCTGTTGTCAATTTGTTTACTATAAAATAGCATTGTATCTGGTCAAACACAATTTTTTTCCAAAACTTTACTAAGCGTTGGTGACAGGTTGATTGGTCGGCTATTTGTGCCAGTAAATGGGGCTTTACTATTCTTGGGCAGTGGAATGACTTTATCTCCCCTCCAGGCCTGAGGCTTAAACTAGTAGGCTTAACATTGAAGATATGGTAAATAGGAATGGCAATATTGTCCGCTATCATCCTCAATAATTTTCCATCCAAGTTGTGAGACCCCGGTGGCTCATCATTGTTGCTCCTCGTTACTCACCACAGACCAGCAGCGTCTGGTTGCTCCTCATTACACACCACAGACCAGCAGCGTCTGGTTGCTCCTCATTACCCACCACAGACCAGCAGCGTCTGGTTGCTCCTCATTACACACCACAGACCAGCAGCGTCTGGTTGCTCCTCATTACCCACCACAGACCAGCAGCGTCTGGTTGCTCCTCATTACACACCACAGACCAGCAGCGTCTGGTTGCTCCTCATTACACACCACAGACCAGCAGCGTCTGGTTGCTCCTCATTACACACCACAGACCAGTAGCGTCTGGTTGCTCCTCATTACCCACCACAGACCAGCAGCGTCTGGTTGCTCCTCATTACCCACCACAGACCAGCAGCGTTTGGTTGCTCCTCATTACCCACCACAGACCAGCAGTGTCTGGTTGCTCCTCATTACACACCACAGACCAGCAGCGTCTGGTTGCTCCTCATTACCCACCACAGACCAGCAGCGTCTGGTTGCTCCTCATTACCCACCACAGACCAGCAGCGTCTGGTTGCTCCTCATTACCCTCCACGGACCAACTGATATGATTTACATCAACAACATGGGAATCACTACACAACATATCGTATGACCTCTTATACACTATATTAGGCCCAGCCTGTCCTCTTATACACTATATTAGGCCCAGCCTGACCTCTTATACACTATATTAGGCCCAGCCTGACCTCTTATACACTATATTAGGCCCAGCCTGTCCTCTTATACACTATATTAGGCCCAGCCTGACCTCTTATACACTATATTAGGCCCAGCCTGACCTCTTATACACTATATTAGGCCCAGTCTGACCTCTTATACACTATATTAGGCCCAGCCTGACCTCTTATACACTATATTAGGCCCAGCCTGACCTCTTATACACTATATTAGGCCCAGTCTGACCTCTTATACACTATATCAGGCCCAGCCTGACCTCTTATACACTATATTAGGCCCAGCCTGACCTCTTATACACTATATTAGGCCCAGCCTGTCCTCTTATACACTATATTAGGCCCAGCCTGACCTCTTATACACTATATTAGGCCCAGCCTGACCTCTTATACACTATATTAGGCCCAGCCTGACCTCTTATACACTATATTAGGCCCAGCCTGTCCTCTTATACACTATATTAGGCCCAGCCTGACCTCTTATACACTATATTAGGCCCAGCCTGACCTCTTATACACTACATTAGGCCCAGCCTGTCCTCTTATACACTATATTAGGCCCAGCCTGACCTCTTATACACTATATCAGGCCCAGCCTTTGTAACTGTGGTTTTCCTAGATATGGCTACTATATTGTGATCACTACATCCAATGGATCTGGATACAGCTTTCAAGCTAATGTCTGCAGCATTTAGTAAAGATGTGATCAATACATGTTGATTTAATTACTGTGCTGTTTGTAAACACCCTGGTAGGTTGACCAATAACCTGAACCAGGTTGAAGGCACTGGTTACAGTTTGAAGCTTTTTCTTGAGTGGGCAGCTTGATGAAAGCCAGGCAATAGTTAAATCACCCAGAAAATATACCTCTCTGTTGATATCACATACAATATCAAGCATTTCACACGTTATCCAGATGCTGACTGTTAGCACGGTGGTCTATAGCAGCTTCCCACCAGAATGGGCTTTAGGTGAGGCAGATGAACCTGTAGCCATGTTACTACAACAGTATTTAACATTATCCACATAGTGACTGTCTATAGCAGCTTCCCACCAGAATGGGCTTTAGGTGAGGCAGATGAACCTGTAGCCATATTACTTCAACAGTATTTAACATTATCCACATAGTGACTGTCTATAGCAGCTTCCCACCAGAATGGGCTTTAGGTGAGGCAGATGAACCTGTAGCCATATTACTTCAACAGTATTTAACATGAGATCCTCTCTAATCTTTACAGGAATGTGGTTCTGAATATAAACGGCAACACTTCCACGTCCACCATTGGCATTTCTGTATTTTTTGTAGATGTTATAACCTTGTATTTCTACCGCTGTATCATCAAAGGTATAATCTGAGTGAGTTTCAGAGATAGTCATCTGTTACTAGTAAATTATTGGTTTCATGAACCTTGTTTCTTATATTAACGTGGACTATTTTGAGCACTTTTCTTCTGGGATGATTACTTGTTTTCATTGCTTTAATGGGAGGCTCAGCAGAAGTAGACATGCTCATGTTATTGATGTTATTACAGGGTGAGCTGCACACAGTGGACGTCCTCCTAGGGCACACCGCCTCAGTGCTAACAGTATTTATCTGGTTCAGAGGCACATGATTACTGTATACAATAGCTGTAGGATCAGCAGAGGCATTCAGGGATTTATTTAGAATTCAAGGCACACTTAACCAGCCTGCCTACCACAGCATTCTGCAGCGATATGCCATCCCATCTGCTTTGAGCTTAGTGGGATTATCTTCTTTTTTTCAACAGGACAATGATCCAACAGACCTCCAGGCTGTGTAAGGGCTATTTGACCAAGAAGGAGAGTGATGGAGTGCTGCATCAGATGACCTGGCCTCCACAATCACCTGACCTCAACCCAAATGAGATGGTTTGGGATGAGTTTGAGAGCAGAGTGAAGGAAAAGCAGCCAACAATTGCTTAGCATATGTGGGAACTCCTTCTAGACGGTTGTAAAAGCATTCCAGGTGAATCTGGTTGAGAGAATGCCAAGGGTGTGCAAAGTTGTGATCCAGGCAATGGGTTGCTAGTTTGAAGAATATAAAATATATTTTGATTTGTTTAACACTTTTTTTGCTTACTACATGATTCTATATGTGTATTTTATAGTTTTGATGTCTTCACTATTATTCTACAATGTAGAAAATAAAGAAAAACCCTGGAATGAGTAGTTGTGTCCAAACTTTTGACTGGTACTGTGTATAATTTAACAGACACTCTTATCTTCAGCGACTTCCAGTAAGTAGTGAGTGCTTACATTTTCCTACTTTTCCCTTGTGAGAATTGAACGCACAACTCCAGCGTTGCCAAGGCCATGCCCTTACCAAATGAACCGCATGGGAGTTCCCGTTTAACAGTCACACTCACACTGAGTATACAAATCATTAAGAACACCTAGACTTTCCATGACATCGACTGACCAGGTGAATCCATGTCAAAGCCGCGATCCCTTATTGATGTCACTTGTTAAATCCACTTCAATCAGTGGAGATCAAGCCTGGGCAACTCCAGTCCTCGGAGGCCTGATTGGTGTCACTGTTTTGACCCAGCCCCAGCAAACACACCTGACTCCAATAATCAACTAATCATGATCTTCAGTTAAAAATGCAATTAGTTTAAATCAGGTGTGTTTGCTAGGGATGGGGGTAAACGTGTGACACCAATCAGGCCCTAGGGATGGGGGGGGAAGTGTGACTCCAATCAGGCCCTATGGATGGGGGTAAACATGTGACACCAAATCAGGCCCTAGGGATGGGGGGTAAAGTGTGACTCCAATCAGGCCCTAGGTATGGGGGGGAAGTGTGACTCCAATCAGGCCCTATGGATGGGGGTAAAGTGTGACTCCAATCAGGCCCTATGGATGGGGGTAAAGTGTGACTCCAATCAGGCCCTAGGTATGGGGGGGAAAGTGTGACTCCAATCAGGCCCTGGGTATGGGGGGAAGTGTGACTCCAATCAGGCCCTATGGATGGGGGTAAAGTGTGACTCCAATCAGGCCCTATGGATGGGGGGAACGTGTGACTCCAATCAGGCCCTATGGATGGGGGGAAAGTGTGACTCCAATCAGGCCCTAGGTATGGGGGGGGAATGTGACTCCAATCAGGCCCTATGGATGGGGGAAACGTGTGACTCCAATCAGGCCCTATGGATGGGGGGAAAGTGTGACTCCAATCAGGCCCTATGGATGGGGGAAAGTGCGACTCCAATCAGGCCCTGGGTATGGGGGGAAAGTGTGACTCCAATCAGGCCCTGGGTATGGGGGGAAAGTGTGACTCCAATCAGGCCCTATGGATGGGGGTAAAGTGTGACTCCAATCAGGCCCTATGGATGGGGGGAAACGTGTGACTCCAATCAGGCCCTATGGATGGGGGGAAAGTGTGACTCCAATCAGGCCCTATGGATGGGGGTAAAGTGTGACTCCAATCAGGCCCTATGGATGGGGGAAACGTGTGACTCCAATCAGGCCCTATGGATGGGGGTAAAGTGTGACTCCAATCAGGCCCTATGGATGGGGGGGAAACGTGTGACTCCAATCAGGCCCTATGGATGGGGGAAAGTGTGACTCAATCAGGCCCTATGTATGGGGGGGGAGTGTGACTCCAATCAGGCCCTGGGTATGGGGGGAAAGTGTGACTCCAATCAGGCCCTGGGTATGGGGGGGGAAGTGTGACTCCAATCAGGCCCTATGGATGGGGGTAAAGTGTGACTCCAATCAGGCCCTATGGATGGGGGTAAAGTGTGACTCCAATCAGGCCCTATGGATGGGGGTAAAGTGTGACTCCAATCAGGCCCTAGGTATGGGGGGGGGAAATGTGACTCCAATCAGGCCCTGGGTATGGGGGAAGTGTGACTCCAATCAGGCCCTAGGTATGGGGGGAAATGTGACTCAATCAGGCCCTGGGTATGGGGGGAAGTGTGACTCAATCAGGCCCTATGGATGGGGGTACAGTGTGACTCCAATCAGGCCCTATGGCTGGGGGTAAAGTGTGACTCCAATCAGGCCCTATGGATGGGGGTAAAGTGTGACTCCAATCAGGCCCTATGGATGGGGGTAAAGTGTGACTCCAATCAGGCCCTGGGTATGGGGGGAAGTGTGACTCCAATCAGGCCCTATGGATGGGGGTAAAGTGTGACTCCAATCAGGCCCTATGGATGGGGGTAAAGTGTGACTCCAATCAGGCCCTATGGATGGGGGGAAATGTGACTCCAATCAGGCCCTATGGATGGGGGTAAAGTGTGACTCCAATCAGGCCCTATGGATGGGGTAAAGTGTGACTCCAATCAGGCCCTAGGTATGGGGGGGAAATGTGACTCCAATCAGGCCCTATGGATGGGGGAAACGTGTGACTCCAATCAGGCCCTATGGATGGGGGTAAAGTGTTACTCCAATCAGGCCCTAGGTATGGGGGGGGAAATGTGACTCCAATCAGGCCCTATGGATGGGGGAAACGTGTGACTCCAATCAGGCCCTATGGATGGGGGGAAAGTGTGACTCCAATCAGGCCCTATGTATGGGGGGAAGTGTGACTCCAATCAGGCCCTAGGTATGGGGGAAAGTGTGACTCCAATCAGGCCCTGGGTATGGGGGAAGTGTGACTCCAATCAGGCCCTATGGATGGGGGTAAAGTGTGACTCCAATCAGGCCCTAGGTATGGGGGGAAGTGTGACTCCAATCAGGCCCTATGGATGGGGGTAAAGTGTGACTCCAATCAGGCCCTGGGTATGGGGGGGAAGTGTGACTCCAATCAGGCCCTATGGATGGGGATAAAGTGACTCCAATCAGGCCCTAGGTATGGGGGGGAAAGTGTGACTCCAATCAGGCCCTATGGATGGGGGTAAAGTGTGACTCCAATCAGGCCCTATGGATGGGGGTAAAGTGTGACTCCAATCAGGCCCTATGGATGGGGGTAAAGTGTGACTCCAATCAGGCCCTAGGTATGGGGGGGGGGAAGTGTGACTCCAATCAGGCCCTATGGATGGGGGGGAAAGTGTGACTCCAATCAGGCCCTGGGTATGGGGGGGAAGTGTGACTCCAATCAGGCCCTATGGATGGGGGTAAAGTGACTCCAATCAGGCCCTAGGTATGGGGGGGAAAGTGTGACTCCAATCAGGCCCTATGGATGGGGGTAAAGTGTGACTCCAATCAGGCCCTATGGATGGGGGTAAAGTGTGACTCCAATCAGGCCCTAGGTATGGGGGTAAAGTGTGACTCCAATCAGGCCCTATGGATGGGGGTAAAGTGTGACTCCAATCAGGCCCTATGGATGGGGGTAAAGTGTGACTCCAATCAGGCCCTATGGATGGGGGGGGGAAGTGTGACTCCAATCAGGCCCTAGGTATGGGGGGGAAGTGTGACTCCAATCAGGCCCTAGGTATGGGGGGGGGGAGTGTGACTCCAATCACACCCTAGGTATGGGGGGGGGAGTGTGACTCCAATCAGGCCCCCAAGGACTGGATTAGCCCAGGCCTGTTGTAGATGAAGGGGAGGAGACAGGTAAAAATATATATTTTCAAGTGAATGGACAAGACAAAAGAGTGCCTTTGGGATATGGTAGTTGGTGACAGGTTCACCGGTTTAAGTGTGTCGAACTGCAATGCTTCTGGGTTTTTCACGCTCAACAGGGAATAGGGTGCGCTATTTAGGGAATAACGTGCACTATCTAGGGAATAGGGTGCACTATTTAGGGAATAGGGTGCACTATTTAGGGAATAGCGTGCACCATCTAGGGAATAGGGTGCACTATTTAAGGTATTGGGTGCACTATATACAGGGAATAGGGTGCCATTTGGGAAACTTCTCAGTCAAAAGCCCACATGGCACAGCTCCTATAGATACCGATGTTGTGGCGCCCCCTGGTGGAACAGTCGAAGGTCATCTGTGTTTTAGTTACACTGTTATGTGTTAGTAACAGACAGTAGTAGTTGGTTACAGCAGTTGTACACACACACACACACACACACACACACACACACACACACACACGCACGCACGCACGCACGCACGCACGCACGCACGCACGCACGCACACACACACAGTGGTGTAAAGTAACCAAGTACTTTAAGTATTTTTTGGGGTATCTGTACTTTACATTTCTATTTCTATTTACTCCGCTACATTCCTAAAGAAAATATGTATGTTTTCTTCCTTACATTTTCCCTGACACCCAAAAGTAGCTGTTACATTACGAAAGCTGAGCAGTACAGGAAAATTGTCTAATTCATGCACTTATCAAGAGAACACGTGGTCATACCTACTGCCTCTAATCTGGAGGAATCACTAAACACAAATGCTTCGTTTGTGAATGATGTCTGAGTGTCCCTAGCCAGGGCCGTAACCAGGGAGATTTAGGTCAGGGAGGACAGGTTGTGAATGATGTCTGAGTGTCCCTAGCCAGGGCCGTAACCAGGGAGATTTAGGTCAGGGAGGACATTTTTTGAAAATGGAACTCATTTACTGCATTTATATACAATTAAAAAATGCTAAAACGCTGTTTGGAGAACAGCAACAACAAGCGAAAATGCCCCCAGCCATTATCACCTCGGCTGCTGTAGATTCATTCACCTCAGGAGATCTACAAACACCGTTGTATTTCATTTTTAGAACTGTATTGTTTGCTTTCTGATTATATTTTATTAGGATCTGTGGAGATGTTCATATTGATACAGTGGTTGTATTTTAATGTAGACCTATAGGGAAGATAGGTCCTGTGGAGTTGTTCATATTGATACAGTGGTTGTATTTTAATGTACACCTATAGGGAAGATACAGTATATCACAAAAGTGAGTACACCCCTCACATTTTTGTAAATATTTGAGTATATCTTTTCATGTGACAACACTGAAGAAATTACACTTTGCTACAATGTAAAGTAGTGAGTGTACAGCTTGTATAACAGTGTAAATTTGCTGTCCCCTCAAAATAACTCAACACACAGCCATTAATGTCTAAACCGCTGCCAACAAAAGTGAGTACACCCCTAAGTGAAAGTGTCCAATTTGGGCCCAAAGTGTCAATATTTTGTGGCCACCATCATTTTCCAGCACTGCCTTAAACCTCTTGGGCACTGCCTTATGGAGTTCACCAGGTTGCCTTATGGAGTTCACCAGAGCTTCACAGGTTGCCTCTGGAGTCCTCTTCCACTCCTCCATGACAACATCACGGAGCTGGTGGATGTTAGAGACCTTGCACTCCTCCCACCTTCCGTTTGAGGATGCCCCACAGATTCTCAATAGGGTTTAGGTCTGGAGACATGCTTGGCCAGTCCATCACCTTTACCCTCAGCTTCTTTAGCAAGGCAGTGGTCGTCGTGGAGGTGCGTTTGGGGTCATATCATGTTGAAATACTGCCCTGCGGCCCAGTCTCCGAAGGGAGGGGATCCTGCTCTGCTTCAGTAAGTCATTTTCTATGAAGGTATCTTTACTTTTACTGAAGTATGACAATTGGGTTTTTCCACCACT